>NC_081406.1:601014071-601314071 GCF_030272615.1 Cryptomeria japonica | reverse complement strand
CCATGATCTCCCAAATTTCTTTCCCAATACATCTCAAATGAGTCTCCATCTGAATCTTCCATACTATGTTGTTTGTCGAATCAATCTTAGGGGTTTCTCTCTGGAAAATAGATGCAGTAGAATTATTAGTTGCCATAGGATCTTCCTCAACTAGTTAAGCTTCTGCAAAAGAGGACCAAGCTCTGATACCAATTGTTAGGATAACTGGTGGAAAACTGAGAGGGGGGTGAATCAGTTGTCAACAAATTATAAAATTTTAAGCTCACAAAACCTTCTATTAGAATGCATAAACCAAATAACGGAATAGAACATGTAACAGTTAAGCATAAACATAAATTACAGAATAATTAACCAACCATCCATAACACATAACACCAAGATTTGTACGTGGAAAACCTGGTAAAGGGAAAAACCATGGTGGGAAGCCTACCCACAGTCAGATAATACTTCTGCATCAAGTATATGATTACAATAAGAGGGGACTGCACATGCAGGAAGAGACACTACCTAGAGCACACTGCTCAACACAAAAGGAGCCTCATTGACTACAAATAAATCCATACTACAATCCGAAAAGATGAGTGACCTGCAAGAACAATATCTCCTATGCCTAAGTATAGTTCCGTTTAAGCTCAATACCAAAGGTCTTAAACCTCTTTCACAAACCCAATTCGATCACCTATGATCGACCAAAACCTCTGCATATGATTACAACATTATTCGCACACAGATAATCCTATATTCCACCCCTATGTTATAATTTAAAAAGAGATCTTACATGATATTTATACCAACCCAAGACCTAAACAAATAGGTTGTCCACCGAAAAGATAATACAATAGATCCATTACATAATCCCACAAACCAATGATAAACCAAGTCAGCCTAAGACCGAAACAACATAATCCAAACAATAAATCCAACCGGTGACGCATCGGGAGCATCAACCAACACGTTACACATGAAACCGATCCATAACCTAGCAGAATAACACCAAATGGGTCCGATGCTAAATGAAACATGACGATCAACTGGAACACGAACGTGATAACCATCATCATCTTGATAACCTTCTAGAAGCTGCACCAACACCACTTATAGGATTCATCAAAAGCTCCTCATCAAAATGATGTCGGTAAAACCCTTACCAGTGACCAAAACGCTTACTAGAACAAATGATAGCATCCAGATCATCAAATCCTGAACCAAATGAATGAGATACGCATCAGGAACACATGAATAACCAATCCAAGCCAATACCACAAGTTGGACCAAATTGGAGAAGACCAGAGATGGTCTCCAGATCAATTATCATAATCCAACCACTCTACCGGAAGTCGATAGACAACAAAACAGCTAGTGTTAACATCAATGCAACACATAATCAATTCCTCCAAATTGCCAACAATTATGAGGCCTTATCTTCTATCCTCTCTTCTAGAAATAAGGCCCCAATGAATTATGATTTCCCCTTTTTCCCCTTTCCTAATATTTCTTATGTGCAAGAGGAACAATACTTAAGGGCCTATTCTTCTCCTACTAGAGACAACTCTCCTAATCAAGACATTTAAATATTCCTCATCTTATACATTATTTTTCTCTCATTGAGTGTAGATAATTTCACATGTTATAATCAAATTCCTCATCCACTCTATCATATATTCAAATAACATTAGTGGCTATTATGTTTCTCATCATTATGTGACATTGGTAGCTCACTTATTGGGCGCTCATTGTCATTCATGATAGTATAATTTCATGTGCAATCATACTTTGGAAGCAACATAATAGCCCATTTTTGTCCCACCTCTTGTCTCTATATATGGGGGGCAAGAGCGATTTCAAACATCCTCCCTTCTTAAGATTAAAAATTTCCCCTTTGTGAAGTAGTGTCTTCTATAAGGATTTCTTATTGATTGTAGAGGTGTATATTACTATTTGGAATTCCTTCTCTCATATTGGAATAAGTATTCCTAATGAGGATCTTAAGTATATATCCTTAATTGGGACCTCTTCCTTGGTGTGGAAAGTCTTTAATCATTCAACAAACTCTCTTCTTCATTGAGTAGTATCTTTTATAATGAACCCTTGTATGTTGTGAATGTATTTATCCCCGATGAGGATCTCTTTCCTTCTCTTAGAAGAGTACATGATCTCTCTTTTATGTGCTTGTCTCTATACTTGGGGGGCAAGGATGATATTACTATCTTCTATCTCTTTATCTAGAGATTCACCTTTCTTTTGTTAAGTTGTATTTTTCATTTGATGTCATCTTCTTGCATAGAATATGTGTCTTCCTATTCTTTGTTCAAAATAATACATCTTTCATGAACAATATCTCCTTAGTGAAAGTGTGAAATCCTTTGTTAAGAATACACTTTTTCCTAAATCATGGAGAAGGTGTGTATTCTTGTTTTTCCTTCTCCTCTCCTTCAAGATGTTATCTTTCTCAAAGATCCCTTATATTCTAGAAGGTGGATGTCTTTGATAATGATCTCTTCCTCCTTTTTCAAAATTTAAAAGGTAATTCTTTTCCAAACACTAAATTTTTCATTTTCCGCTTAATCTTTTATCTTGTGTTAGAGAGCTCCAATCCTCACTCTTGGTTGTGCTGGAATTGGGTTTATTTTTCTTTCTTACCAAATGTTCCATGATGCACTTTGATCTTGTATCAACCTTCGATGTGAGCATTTGTCATCACTTCTTTTCACAATTCGTTGTGGTAAACATGATACTCTATTTCGCCTCACTAATAAGCAAGCCGAAATAAGGGGGGCATATAGCTACCCACGAATTTCATCACTTCCCTAGTAAGCATTATGTGATTTTGTGATTTTATCTGATAAGTGGTTTTGTAGGGTGTGGTTCCTAACAGTGTACCACAGATACTGCTAGGGGATTTGTTCGACACCTTGTGGATATATCATTTTTCATGATTGTTTACTTTTCCATACTTTAGCTTGCATATGCATGTAGTGTCATGTGACTGCTAAAGTGGGGGATAAATGTAACGTCATAAATTTTACACCCTTAATTGGGTGGTACAATTCTACGCTTAGGTTAGCACCCGCCTTAGTGTGGTTGCATCTTGCATTTAAAATTCTCTTTAAGCATTTAATTAATTAATTTAATTAAATCTAAAGTCTTCTTTTATCACTCTACACATCATAAAATTGGGCCCTTAACCCTAAGTGTGCCCCCTTTTATTTTATTTTTTTAATTAATTCATCAAATGCCCTAATTATGTCCTATTTCGACCTTCAAGGCCCGATTTCGCATAGCTAGACATCTCAAATTCCTATATACTCTTAGAATTGACTTTAAAATCACAATATCTTGCTTCCCAAAAAATTTGGCAAAAAGTTGGTCGAAAGGTGTATTCGGACCAGGTCTAGTATCATACTTGGTCCCGACTTTTTCTCCTTGAATTTTGGGAGCATGTTTTGGCGGTATTTTAATGTTTAAATCCTGAGATTTGTGAAAAAATATTGATTCTAGGTCAACCTAAGGTCAACAAATTTAGGGTCTCATACATATAGCCTTTCCTTTCCTCATTTCAAGGATATGATTCTCTAGGAATTGAAGGGGCCTCTTATAAAGTATAGGTTATGTGGAGTCTACAATCAATAAATCAAGCATTCATCAAGCATTTATCAAGCCTTCATCAATAATTTTCAACATCAATTAGGAGCATTGAAGACATTGAAGAATAATAGGAGATCACCGGTTGTTGATTGGCTTATACCTATCCCTTAGGGTTTGGTATGGTTTCATGTCTTTGTATGAGCTTCATAACATTCATTTTCAGATTTACATTCATGCTTTAGATCCATTATTGCATTTGTGATTTGAAGAATTTACATTTACATTTACACTCATTTACGTTTTACTTTCCAAATTGTAGGGTAGAAGTCTAGATGTGCGTTTTACATTGCTGCATAGACGCTATCCATGAATGGATGTGCATTTGCATACACCCTTTGTATGGGTGTGCATTTTACATTGCTGCATAGATGCTACCCATGACATTGGAGGGCAGTGTCACATCACCACCAATCACATTAAAAAAATTACTTCCATTTTATAAGAGGGGACATCCAATTCTTGCATTCCTAAAAAAAACCATTCTTTTTTTTTTGAATTCTGGATATCAGGCAATCAATTTGATTATATTTCTTTGTGTGAATGCCCCTTTTTTTTTGGTTTGAACCAGGGAATTCCAGAGGAGAAGAGAGCTTTGGCGGTGGATAGTATGGTATACGAGGCGAATGCTCGATTGAAGGATCCCGTGTATGGTTGCACTGGTATCATTTGCATATTGCAGCAGCAGATCTTACGAATGGAGGGAGAATTGGCTAACATCAAAGCACTCTTGATCAACTCTAGGCAGTTGCAATTGAATGAAAACCCATTGCCACCAACGTCTAATCTACCAGAGAATACAGACGAGCTCTGCGCAGATTTGTCAGAGTTGTTCTCCACAGAAATGTCACTGGACCATCTCTTAGCTTGGGAATGATGATCCCTGATTAGGAGGATACTAAATGTTGTAGTTGCATGTTTGGTTTGAGGATGAATTTGTAGATTTGTTGTTATATTAAAATCGGTAGGTGGTGGTGAATTTTCAAATCAGTATTTTCATCTAGATCTAAAGAAAAATTCTTCTTCTAACAAAATTATTTGATTTGTCTTTGCACTAAAATCTGTAGATGTTAGTGAACTTTCAAATCAGTATAATTTGTCGTTACAATAAAAACTTTAGATGTTAGTGAAATTTCAAATAAGCATCTTCATTTAGATCTAGAGTGACGATTGAAGATGGGGCAATTTATCTAACAAAATAATTAGATATTTATGAAAAATAATATTGTTTTATTCAACAATGAACATATTTGGATTCATACATGTACAAAGATCTAGAATACAACATATGGGAACTTTAATTGTTGGCATGTCTCTTAACTTGTATTTTTTAGGTCATCCTATTCAACCTGGGTATCAATCATTTTAAAATTAATAACTGATCTGAGATAATTGATTTAATAAAACTCATTAATTTTATTATGTATCCTTCTCTTGATTTCTTTCACTTACTTTGTAAAAATTGATCATCTTCATATATAACTATATGTTTGTTGTTTTTTCTATGTTCTAGTTATGACAACATATATGGTCATCTGATGGTGTTGGTTACAACCTATACGATCATTTGATGGCGTTGGTTACGATATATATGATCATTTGATGACATGAGTTTCAAAAGAATGTGGATAATGAGATTATGGATAATATTTTGTTGTGATTATGCAATACATGTGCTTTGGAGTTGAAGTAGAATTTATGAACGTGTTGAAGATAAATTGATTTTATGGTGACCAAACATGAGACTCATTATGGCTCGCTTCTCTTATTTGTAGGATCAATAGAGTGTGATATCACCTAGATACTTAGGTGTGGTGCCTTATCACATCTCTAGAATGTGTGAGGGTGGTTAGTTTCTCTTCTTATGCTATTGGTGTGAATGGTATGTGGTGGCCCCAAGTGTCATGTGCTTAATCACGGCAATGGCTACGCAGTGGACAAAACGGCCCTCCCATGCCATCACCGTCCACTCAAACGGTCCGATCAAAATGTTTCTAATTTTGTTTTCTCGGGAATGGAGATGTCTCGCTTGTTGAACTCTTACTTTAAAATATAACCATAGTTGACTTTATCTATAGTATATAGTAATATTTTTTTTCATAATTGTTTATTAAATTTAAAATATGTTTTAAAAATAAACAATTATGAAAAAAAAAATTACTAGAAAAATTTACTTAAAATTTAAGCATTTTAAGTTTAAGTAAATTTTTGTAATTATATTTTAAGTTTAAGTAAATTTTTAAATTATTTATTTTATAGATTTGCTTAAAATTTAAACATTATAATTTAATAAATCTATTAAATAAATAATATTATAACAATAAAAAATATTATATACACATTTAAAAATTCGTATAAAAAAGCAAATAAAATAATAATATAAACATATAATAAACTTCATATAAAAACGAACAAATAAAACAAACATAAAAAAAACCTCCTTCCTTTTCAAGGCATGGAGTAGTCTGCACAACAATGGAGATCTCCGTTCCCGAGAAAACAAAATTCAAAACATTTTGATGGGACCGTTTGAGTGGACGGTGATGGCATGGGGGATGGGGATGAGAAGGCATGGCATGGGCAGGCCGTTTTGTCCACTGCGTAGCCATTGCCCTTAATCACTATGTCAACAACTTGTGGAGCCATGTGATCTTCGTATAAGATGTGATATACAGTCTGCACATGATCGTACGTGCACCTAGTGCAAATGCTAGCTTTTTACATTAAACTAGTGGTCGATTGTTTTTACATCATCTATTACGGGGGGGCCTATATCCTTTTGTTCTATGCACCTATTGTGACGTTAGCATTTGGGTTCCCGATGCACAAATCTTTGTGATGTTCCCACGAGCTCAATGCACATTAACAATGTTAGTGAATTACTACAACACATATTCCCACTATCATATGGTTTATCACTGTTTGTTTGATTGTAGGCTTGTGTCATCCCCCAAATCTCTTTTGATTGAATGACTGGCACATCTCCTTCAAGCTCTAGGTCGTGATTGGCGCCATTGCTCGTGAGTTTTCCGAGTCAAATTTAGTGGGTTGTTCATTATCCTTTCTAGGTGCATTTGTTCTATCTACAATGTTCTTGTTGTATAGATTTTATTTGGTGGCTTCCATGAGATCTCATGTCAGAATGATGTCATTGGTTGTCCAACCATGCCTCTCTAAGGGAGCTCATTTGTGATATGTTGATGTGGGTGTAGTCGTGACCATCCACTTCATTTGAGATGGGTGACTCTTAGTCACTTTATTTTTGTGATTGGTGAAAGGTTTAGAAGTGATCACACATTCTTATTAGTTGATGTAAATGTATGTGTAGGGGCCTAAATTGTACATCTTTAATTGGGTGGTACAATTACACGCTTATTTTAGCATTCGCCTTAGTGTGTTTGCATCTTGTATTTAAAATTCCCTTTAAGCATTTAATTAAATCTAAAGTCTTCTTTTATCACTCTACACATCATAAAATTGGGCCCTTAACCTTAAGTGTGCCCCCTTTTATTTTATTCTTTAAATTAATTCATCAAATGCCCTAATTATGTCCTATTTCAACCTTCAAGACCTGATTTCGCATATCTAGACGTCTCAAATTCCCACATACTCCTAGAATTGACTTTAAAATCACAATATCTTGCTTCCCCAAAAATTTGGTGAAAAGTTGGTCGGACCGTGTGTTCGGACCAAGTCCTAACTTTTTCTCCCCGAATTTTGGGAGCATGTTTTGGCGGTATTTTAATGTTTAAATCCCTATATTTGTGAAAAAATATTGATTCTAGGTCAGCCTAAGGTCAAAAACAAAGATAGGGTCTCATACATATAGCATTTCCTTTCCTCATTTGAAGGATCTGATTCTCTAACAATTTGATGTAGGTGCATCCCTGGTTCATAGCAATCTTGCATCAACCAAAAACATTTTCCTTTCTGTTTGGTTTTTGTTTGTAGTTTCAGCTTGTCTTTCTGTGTGTCTCAGTTTTGGCTCACCAGATCTTGTGGAGTTGGATTCTACTTGAATACTTGATCATCTTTCTTATTTCCAGATCGCATCGCATTTGGATCATTTTCCGGCAAGTTATCGCTACCGGTTTCCATGACAGATTCTTGTTACCAGTTGCCTGGACCTATTTTGGTGATCTACTAGAACCCCTTATGAAGCTTGCGAAGCCTTGGGTACTGATTCCAATGTTCCTTGGCACGTGCTCGACCTTTTCTCGTGATCTACACTTCATCCTTTGGATTTTCTGGAGGAATCTCTTGGCAGAGGCCGACCTTGTTGGTTTTACACGTTAGGTCTTGTTCTTCGAGTTTTGATCCCTTTTTGGACCGACTGGATCCCCTTTGATCGTATATATAATTGTAATTGTGCATTAGAATGTAATCAATCAAAGAATCAAATAGCTAGACCGAGCGTAGAAGATAGATCTTAAGATAGAAGGTCTCGATTGTCACATATTTTGTATGTTCTACCAGACCTATGAGTCGATTATGTTGTAACCCGATTGTTACCCTTTGGATGTAATCAATTTTCATGTTATAATACAATCTGTTCTGCATTGCCTCCATCATATATTTGTGTTTCTGTTGTGTTTAGTCTTGCTGACTGGTTCGAATTGATCTCCTTGAGGTCCCTCCTCACCGGTGACTGCTTCAAGTGGTATCAGAGTGAGTTTTCATTATGGTAGTTGCGTGTCCTGAGATTTTTGTAGTAGGGTGGCAGACTATGGATCTTAACTATACCTATAGAGGACCGATGTGAACGATGGCATGAAGAGGAACTAGGAATGGTGGAGCACGTGGGAATGCAGACCTTCTTGTGATGAAAATGTTACGAGGTATAGCAAATCAGTTGGAAGTCATGGAGATAGCCCAGAGAAGAGGTTGACATATTGAAGATGTGAGTGAAGATGAAGGAGAAGAAGCCCAAGTAAACCCACCGATGGTTGATCAGGATGAGGAAAAGTTTTTGAGGGTTTTGAGTAAGGCGAATACTAAACCTCATTTTACTCCACCAGAATATGATAGGAAGTTGGATTTAGATGAATTGATAGATTGGATCTCAGAGATGGAGAAATACTTTGATTTTGAAAACACTGTAGAAGAAAGGAAGGTGAAATATGCATGTACCTGGTTGAAAGGTTATGCATCTCTTTGGTGGGAGCATTTGCAAGTTGATAGACAAAGAAGAGGTTAAGAGAAGATTAAGACATGGGATTGGATGATTGCTAAGTTGAAATTAAATTTTATGCTAGCTGATTATCAAGTGAATCTGTTCCGGAAGTTGCAGAATTTGTGACAGAAGGAATCTAGTGTGAAGGAATACACCAAAGCATTTTACAAGTTGAATATTAGATCCAAACATATTGATAATGAATTTGAACAAGTTGCAAGATATTTGAATGGATTGCGGATGTCTATACAAGATGAACTCAGTTTGATCAAATTAGAGAGTGTTGAAGAGGTTTACCAGTATGCCCTAAAGGCAAAAAAGAAGCTAAATAAAAGACATGAGCAAGGGTAGAGTGATAGAGGTGGAAGGTTTACTAGAGGAAGAGGATATACCGAAGGTAGAGGATCCTGTATAGATCAAAACAAGGACAGGGAAGTGAACAAAGAAGGTAATTCATATAGGAAGGATGAAAGAAATTTCTACCGAAGGAGAGAACCGGATGGCTACCGGAATGAGAATTTTGGAAGACAAGACAAGAGAACATTTAGAGGAACTTGCTATAAGTGTGGAGGAGAAGGACATCGTTCTTTTGAGTATAAGAAGAAATAGAATACTAGAAGAGAAACAATGGTGGAAGAAAACCCCACCATATTAGACAATAAACTGGAAGATGGAGAACTGTTGATGATGATGAGAGCTTTGTGTCATATCGGAGGAGATGAAGAGCCCTTGCAGAGGAAGAACTTGTTCAAGACCAGATGTAAGGTATCTGGTAAGTGTTGTAAAGTTGTTATTGATAGTGGTAGTTCAGATAATCTTGTTTCAGAAGAGATGGTGAATAAGTTAAGTTTGGAGAGATTGGAACACCCTAGAAGCCTTATCAGATAGCATGGATTCAGGATGAACATAAGTTGTTAGTAAGTGAGCAATGTTTGGTGAAATTGAAAATTGGAAATTATCATGATATTAGTCTTGTGTGATATTATGCCTATGGATATTTGTCATCTTTTGTTGGGTAAACCTTGCTAGTTTGATAGACAAGCAATACATGATGGGAAAAAATAATACATACACTATTGTGGCCAATTGGATGAAGCGAACCTTGTTGCCTTTGGAGGAACCTTTGAAGAATGAAGTCTGTAGGAATGCTAGAATCTATTTGGTAGATGGAAGGAAATTCCTAGATGGATCGAGACATGAGAATGTGTGTTTTTCCTTAATTCCTAAGAAGAATGAGAATCCAGAGAATGAAAAGGAACAACTGGAAGAGATAAAAGACTTGCTGACAGAATATGAAGACATCATTTTAGATAAAGTATCTGATGGATTGTCACCTGTGAGAAGTATCGGTCATTGCATGGACTTGGTTCCCGCAGCTAGTTTGCCTAACAAAGTTGCACATCGGATGACACTGGCAGAGAATGAAGATCTAAATAGACAAGTCCAGGAGTTGCTGAAGAAATTTTTGATCAGGGAAAGTCTGAGCCCTTGTGCAGTACCAATAGTATTAACACCTAAGAAGAGTGGAGAGTGGACAATGTGTTCTGATTCCAGAGCAATAAACAAGATCATAGTGAAATACCTGTTTCCTTTCCCTAGGATGGATGATATAATGGACTGTTTGAGCGGAGAAAAATACTTTACAAAGATATATTTGAAGAGTGGATATCATCAGTTCAAGATCAGAGAAGGAGATGAGTAGAAGACAACATTCTATACAAATGATGGACTATATGAATGGTTGGTGATGCCTTTTCGGCTAACTAATACACCGAGTACTTTCATGAGGCTGATGAACGAGGTATTGAAGAAATTCTTGGGTAAGTTTGTTATTGTATATTTGGATGACATTCTGATTTTCAGTAAGACAAAAGAGGAACATTAGTTGCATTTGAGACAAGTTTTGTAGAGGTTGAGAGAAGAAAAGTTGTTGATAAATATCAAGAAGTGTACTTTCATGAAGGCTGAGTTACTCTATTTGGGATTTGTGATATCTGAGGATAGTTTGAAGATGGACCCTGAGAAAGTGAAAGGAATTGATGAATGGCCTACACCGGAAAGCATTGGAGACGTAAGATCATTTCATGGATTGGCTATTTTTACCGAAAGTTCATCAGAAATTTCAATTCAGTTTCTAACCCTATGACTAAGATCATGAGAGGAGATCAGAAGGAATTCAAGTGGACCACCGGAGCAAACAAAATTTTTGAGCTGTTGAAGTAGAAAGTGACTGAGCAGCCTGTGTTAGCTTTACCGGATTTCAATAAAGTATTTCAAGTGGATTGTGATGAAAGTGGAAAACCAATATGAGTAGTCTTGAGTCGGGAAGGGAGAGAAGTAGCTTATTTCAGTGAGAAATTGAATGATGCCCGGAGGAGATATTCAGTGTATGATCAATAATTTTATGTCATAGTTCAAGCCTTGAAGAAGTGGAGACATTACTTGTTTCCTAAGGAGTTTGTGTTGTATACATATCATCAAGCTTTGTAGTATTTGAACAGTCAGAGTAAGTTGAATCATAGATATATGAGATGGGTAGAATTCTTGCAGAGTTACACCTTTATGTTGAAGCATAGAAGTGGAAAATCTAA
Source organism: Cryptomeria japonica (assembly GCF_030272615.1). Lineage (NCBI taxonomy): Eukaryota > Viridiplantae > Streptophyta > Pinopsida > Cupressales > Cupressaceae > Cryptomeria > Cryptomeria japonica. Next base: position 601,302,665 of record NC_081406.1, on the reverse strand, counting down.
CAAAGTTGTTGATGCATCAGGTAGGAGAAGGAATCTGCTAACAGAGATGAGGGTGACAGTATCAGGATTTGAAGAATTGGAGACCTTGTATGATGATGACCCGGATTTTGCAGAACCTTGGAAAGCATGTAGACAACTGGTTATGGTAGATAGAACCAAGTGGTTGGATTACTTCATTCAAGATGGGATGTTATTCAGAGGAGTTCAGTTGTGCATACCTAAGAGTTCTATGAGGGAGAATCTGATAAAGGAGAAACATATTGGAGGATTAGCTAGACATTTTGGTATTGACAAAACAATAGCATTGGTGAGTGAGCAGTACTTTTGGCCCCAGATTCATAAGGATGTTAAGAGATATGCACAAATTTGTAGAGTTTGTCAAGTTACAAAGGGTAGTAGTCAAAATGTGGGATTGTATAAACCTTTGACAATACCGGTAAGACCTTGGGAGGATATAAGCATGGATTTTGTACTTGGATTACCTCAAACACCGAGAGGGAATGATTCTATATTTGTCGTAGTGGATATATTCTTGAAGATGGCTTATTTCATACCTTGAAAGAAGACATCAGGCATTACATGTAGCAGATCTATTTTTCAAGAAAGTAGTGAGATTGCATGGATTACCTAAGAGCATAGTTTCAGACAGACACACTAAGTTTGTTGGCTATTTTTGGAGAACACTTTGGAAGAAGATGAAGATGGATTTGAAGTTCAGTTCTACTTTTCATCCATAGACTGATGGATAGACAAAAGTAGTTAACCAAAGTTTGGGAAATTTGTTGAGATGTTTAGTGGGAGATAAAACCAGAAGTTGGGATTTGATCCTTGCACAAGCAAATTTTGCCTACAACAATTCAGTGAATAGGAGTACTGGAGGAACACCTTTTGAGATTGTTACCAGAGTGCATCCTAAAGGTATATCAGAGTTGAGAGATATTAGCAATGAAGACCAGAGAAGTTTAGAAGCAGAAGACTTTGCAGATCACATGGCAGCCTTGCATATTCAAGTTAAGAAGCACTTGGAGGACATCAATAACAAGTATAAGGAGAAGGAAGATGAGAAGAGGAGATATAAGTAATTTGAAGTTGGTGATGAAGTGATGGTATATCTAAGAAAAGAGAGATTCCTGGTTGGATCTTATAACAAGTTGCAGATGAAGAAGTTTGGACCTTGTAGGATTTTGAGGAAGTTCAGTTCTGGAAATACATATGAAGTGGACTTACCGAATAGTCTGAGTATTTCACCTATTTTTAACATAGAAGATCTTCATGAGTATCATGAACCATAATTTAGTGAGGACAATATTGCAGACTTGGAGAAACAGTTGCCCCAGAAAGAACCAGATCAGATTGAATAAATTTTGGACAGTAGGATTGGGCGTAGTACCCGAAGAAGTTAGTATAAGGAGTATTTTGGTAAGTGGAAGGATAGACTAGTTGAAGATTCACCTTGGATTTCTCAGGCATAGGTAGACTGCCTTGGTTTTCCTTTGACCCTAGCAAAGTGAGAGGATCACTTTTTCAATAACCCTAGATGTCTGATGTAGGAGCATCCCCAATTCATGGCAATCTTGCATCAACCAAAAACATTTTCCTTTTTGTTTGCTTTATGTTTGCAGTTTTAGCTTTTCTTTCTGTGTGTCCTGGTTTTGGCTCACCAGATCCTGTGGAGTTGGATTCTACTTGAAGACTTGAATGTCTTTCTTATTTCCAGACCGCATCGCATTTGGATCATTTTCCGACAAGTTATCGCTATTGGTTTCCATGATAGTTTCCTGTTACCGATTGACAGTTCTTGTTACCAGTTGCTTGGACCTATTTTGGTGATCTACCAGAACCCCTTCTAAATCTTGCGAAGCCTTGGGCATTGATTCCGATGTTCCTTGGTGTGTCTTTGACCTTTTCCCATGATCTATACTTTGTGCTTTTGATTTTCTGGAGGAATCTCTTGGCGAAGGCCAACCTTGTTGGTTTTGCACGTTAGGTCTTGTTCTTTGCGTTTTGATCCCTTTTTGGGCCAACCAGATCCCCTTGGATCATATATATAATTTTAATTGCGCATTAGAATGTAATCAGTCAAAGAATTAGATAGCTAGACCGAGTGTAGAAGATAGATCTTAAGATTGAAGGTCCCAATTGTGACCTATTTTGTATGTTCTACCAGGCCTGTGAGTCAGTTATGTTGTAAACTGGTTTTTTCCGATTGGATGTAATCAATTTTCATGTTATAATACAATCTATTCTCCATTACCTCCATCATATCTTTGTGTTTCCATTGTGTTTACTCTTGCTAATCGGTCCAGATTGATCTCCTTGAGGTCCCACTTCACCGGTGACTGCTTCACAATTGAAGGTGCCTCTTATGAAGTGAAAGTACAGGTTATGTGGAGTCTACAATCAACAAATCAGGAATTCATCAAGCATTTATCAATTCTTCATCAATCATTTTCAACATCAATTAGGAGATTTGAAGACATTGAAGAATGATAGGAGATCACCGATTGTTGATTGGATTGTACCTCTCCCTTAGGGTTTGGTATGGTTTCATATTATTTTCATGTCTTTGTATGAGCTTCATAAAATTCATTTTCAGATTTACATTCATTCGTTAGAGATCCATTATTGCATTTGTGTTTTGCAACATTTACAATTACATTTACACTTATTTAGGGTATACTCTCCAAAGCGTAGGGTAGAACTCTAGATCTACTTTCTTGTTCATTTAGGATCTTGCATACACACAAGTTTCTTGCACACACATTTTCAATATATTATCGGCTATTTGTGGAGGTAGAAACCACCAAAACAAGGGATCTGACTAAGGCAAAACCCTATATAGCCACCCAAACACCATTTTTCGAGTTGCAGGTGTAGGTACAGAAATTCGACGGGCGTGCAATCTTCACAACCGACATAGCATATAGATATAGATCCAACCTCAAAATTTGACCTCTGTCTTTAGGGACTAGGGCACGGTGTCCTAGTCCACCTGGTTTTTCAGCATTTTTTGGCAATTCTACATTTCATAGGCCTTCAAAATCCTAGATCCAACAGTTTTAGCCTCTTGCAGTATCAGGGACCAAGGTGCCTAGTGCCCTGGTCCTACCTATTCAGCTCCAAATTTTAGGCATAGGTGAACATGTGAATTCCCCTTTCTTCTCTATGTTCAGTGTCTCAATTTCAGACTTGCAAGTTTATGTATTTTCAATTTATGTTTGCATCTTTACTCATCTCCTAGCACAGTTGGTTATTGCATCATATTTTGCACATCTCCTCTTCATTACAACAAATGAATAGAAACCCTAAGAGATATTCCTTTACTCTCACTCTCTTATTCACAAGAATTAGTCAAAGTGAAATATGTTCCTAGGCTCTTTCACATTCTAATGTGTATATGAGAGTGGGATTAGGTCTTAGCCACTTCATTCCATTTTTATGCATTCACATTTTGGTGAACCTGATGTGAATACCTTTAATTCTGATTTATGTTCTTAGATCTGAGTATTTATACAATTTGAAATTTAGAGGTTAATTTCATTAAAACCCTAATTTTTAAATTCAAAATTGAACTTGTGCATTGCTTAATTTGGATTAATTATTTGATTTGGGAATACTTTGGACTCTTAGATATCATCACATTACATAAATTTAGAGTGCTTGCATTGGTGAAAACATCATACAAATTGAACATTGTTCTCTATGTTGAAAAATTATTGGCATAATGCATTCATTTCATAGACGTGGTAATGTGTTAGCCTCCCTTGTTTCAATTTACACCTCTCTTAAAGGTCCTCCTATTCACGAGGACATTTTAGTGCAAAGAAGAGTTGTTAACAATTCCTTCAAAACTGTCCCATGTTCTAAGGATGGAGATTTAAATAATGATGTTGATAATTCTCCTAAAATGTGCCTCTCCTATGAAACTATCTTAGAGGAAGAGGATGATATCATAAAAACCTTTCTTAATGTTACCTTACCTTCGATACATGATACTCTTTTTAAAGAAAAGGTATTGATGGACATTGATTTATCTTCTCCCAAGTTTGGTCTTACCAATGACGGCACATTAGTGCAACAAGATGTATTTAAAGATATCCTTCCTAAGTATGAATCTTTGAAGGATGATGTCCATTTTTCTCCTAAAAATTACTTCCCTCATGAGGACCATGTGGTGCAAGAAGATGGCATTATCCCTACTTTTCCTAGTGATAGCATACCCTCTTTTGATTTCAATAAAATTCCCACTAGAGATGAAGCATTAATGAGTTGTGTTGGTCCTTTTCCTAAAGCTTGTCTTAATCATAAAGATATTTTGGACTTGAAGAAGATGAAATTATAAGTAATTTCATTAATGCTCTCTAAATTAAAGATCCTATTAAATACATTTTGAGGCAAGAGGATGATTTCAACAACACATGTATTAATGCTCTCCCTTCTAAGGATGAAGCATTAATAAATGATGTGCTGACCTCTCCCAAAATTGGCCTTAGCAATGGGGACATCATCGTGCAAAAAGACATTTTTAACACCTTTCTCAATGATATCCCTCTTTGGAGTGCACCTTTGAAGAATGATGTCATCTAGTTACTCTCTTACTATGTCCCTCCCTCATAAGAATGCCTTGGTCAAATAAGATGACATCATGATAAAACAGGGTGATATGATTGACAACTCCCTCAATAACACCTCATCTTCTATTCATTTCAATAAACTTCCCTCCAAGGATGAAACATTGATACACAATGCTCTCACTTTTCCTAAACTTGGTCCTACTCATAAGGACACCCTAGTTCAAGAAGAGATTGCTAATATCTCTTTCAAAGATCTTCCTCTCAAGGATGAAACTTTCAAGAGTAATGTTGATCCTTATCTTAGAGAGTCCCTCTCCCATGTAGACCCTTTGGTGATAGAGGACAATATGATCTTTCCTACTAACACTGTACCCTCCTTCAATAACTTTATCTCTAGAGATGAAACATTAATGCCCACTTCTAGTGTGTCTCCCAAAATTGATCCTATCCATGATAACATTTTGGTGCAAGAAGAGACTATCAACACTTCTTTCAATAATAGTTATCATATGCATGGTGTTCATCCTTCTTCTAAAATTCATAAGGACACTTTGGAACAAGAGAATGATCTTAGGTCACAAGGGTTTCATATTCCTAAACCATCTTCGATCAATATGATACATGTGAATAGTTATGAAACACCTAATAAACCCCTCTTCATAGTTCAAGGTGCTAGTCCTTCTCCAAATTATAAACCTCTAAACAAGCCCTATTTATGGTTCAAGGTGGTTATAGAAATGATTTATTTTGCACCCCTAACAAAATAGTTATTATTGGGCAAGGAGGTTATCCTACTAAGAGCCCTTATGAGTATGCTAAACAAATCACCCGAGAGAGTTACAATGCGGTTGCTCACACATATAATACATGAAACAATAGGCAACCTAATCCTCCTCTAGTTATTTCATCATCACTTTTCGACTCTCATCCTATTCTTTCACAAGCACCTCGTATATCACAAACTCTTGGTAAAGAGTATGACCTCATTGAACAACTTAAATCTACTCCCACCAAGATATATATTTGAGATTTGATTCAAACTGCATCCACTCATCATGGAATGTTACAAGATAGTTTAAAGAACTTAGATTTCCCACCCACAGTGGCACCTAATAATATGGCTTCTTTGATTGACTCCATGACAACACCCAAAGCTCAAATTGTATTCACACAAGATGAGTTGCCTTCTCATGATATCCAACATCAATAGGGTCCTCTTGTGATTGTTGTCCTTATCAATGGTAATTTTATAAGAATAACCCTTGTTGACAATAGCTTTGGTCTTAATGTTTGTAGCATTAAATTATTGCATAAGATCAATGTGGATACATCTCTTAATAAACCAATTTCTCTTACTATTTGTGGCTTTGATAAGGTTGGTAGATCTTCTTTAGGTACTATAACCTTGCCCATTAATATGGGACTTGTTATTTTTCCTACACCTATTCATGTCATGCCAGATAATTTTACCTACAATCTTCTATTAAGGTGACTTGGATTTATAATATGCAAGTTGTCCCTTCTACTCTTCATCGCAACATCAAGTTCATTTATAACAATAAGATGTATACTTTGTACACTGATACCAATATACCATTCCCATTGCAAACCTCATCTTCTTGTTCAACCACTTCTAATCCTTCTTCAAATAGTCCTACATCTTCAAGTATGCATATTTCCTTGAATACCCCTATTCCCTCCAGTGATTCCAAGGCTCATAAAAAGGATTCTACTCAATCTGAATCCTCTCTGAAAGATATCTTTTCTCTTGAAGGGGTACTCTCAGATGACGATTGGGGATCTCTATACTTTAACCCTACTTTTGTGAGAGAATATAGGGTCCCTTGGAAAGGATCTAAAATTGAGAAGGAGAAAGATAAGGATGAACCTAAAAAGCAACCCACTTTGTCTAAACAATTAAGTAACAATTTTGTGGCTGCCTCTAATTCAAACAATTCTTCAGAATCTTCTTCTTCATCGTCTAATTATGGCACTGAGACCTATGAGGCCCCACCATCTCTTTCTGATATGACATCACTTTATGGTCCAGGTTTTCACATTTTAGCTAAGAGTGGATATAATGGCAATGGTTGTGGCGCAAATGAACAAGAGATTAAAGTTCCATTATAAAATAACATACGTGAAGCTTACTTTGGACTTGGATATAATCCCTCAAATCCCACCAAAGCATATAAAAGACCATCTCTCAATGTGAATTCTATATTTATTAGTGATAATGGCTTCACCTCAATTGGATCATCCTCTACATCTCTCAACACTCATCCCACTCATAAGGAAATCATGGTGATTGGCAAGTATGTTTATGAATCTCCTCAAGAGATTTCCAATCCCACTTATTCATAGGATAACCAATGGACAACTAAGAGGGGGGGTGAATCAATTGTCAATAGATTATAAAACTTTAAGCTCACAAAACCTTCTACCGGAAAGCATAAACCAAATACTGAAATAGCAGATGTAATAGTTAAGCATAAACATAAATTACAGAATAATTAACCAACCATCCATAACACATAACACCAAGATTTGTACATGGAAAACCTGGTAAAGGGAAAAACCATGGTGGGAAGCCTACCCACAGTTAGATAATACTTTTGCAGCAAGTATGTGATTACAATAAGAGGGGCCTGCACATGCAGGAAGGCACACTACCTAGAGCACACTGCTCATCACAAAAGGAGCCTCACTGACTACAAATAAATCCAAACTACAATCTAGAAAGATGAGTGAACTGCGAGAATAACATCTCCTATGCCTGAGTACAATTCTGGTTAAGCTCAATACTGGAGGTCTTAAACCTCTTTCACAAACCCAATTCGATCACCTATGATCGACCAAATCCTCTACATATGATTATAATATTATTCGCACACAGATAATCCTATATCCCACTCCTATGTTATGATCTACAAAGAGATCTTATATCATATTTAATTCAACCTAGGACCTAAACAATTAGGTCGGCCACCTAAAAGATAATACAATAGATCCGTTACATAATCCTGAAAACCAATGATAAACCAAGTCGGCCTAAGACCGAAACAACATAATCCAAACAATAAATCCAACCGATGACGCATTGGGAGCATCAACCAACACATTACACAAACCGGTCCATAGCCTAGCAGAATAACACTGGATGGGTCCGGTGCTAAATGAAACATCATGATCAACTAGAACACGAGCATGATAACCATCAGCATCTTGATAACCTTCTAGAAGCCACACCAACACCACTTATCAAATTCATCAAAATATCTTCATCAAAGTGTTGTCGATAAAACCCTTATCGGTGACCAAAAGGATTACTAGAACAAATGATAGCATCTAGATCATCAAATCCTGAATCAACTGAATGTGATATGCATCAAGAACACATGAATAACCAATCCAATCCAATACCACAAACCGGACCAAATCAGAGAATACTAGAGATGGTCTCCAAATCAATTATCATAATCCAACCACTCTACCGGAAGCCGGTATATAGCAAAACAGCTAGTGTTGACATCAATGCAACATATAATCAATTCCTCCAAATTTCTTACAATCTCCCCCTTTGACATTGGTGGCAACACTAGATGTGAAAAACATCCAAGTGCCAAGAAAATGTCAAACAAGTCTCCCCCAATGGAAGACATCCAACAAACTCTCCAAGAAGATATGAAAATGAAGTTCTGAACCAAAAAACAAACTCCCTCTGAGAATGATGTCATTTTAAAGCCTTATTTTTCACATATATCTCTCCCCCTTTGACATCAATGCCAAAGATCTAACATAAACATCAAAGAAAAATAATAAAACCTCTGAACCAAATAGCTAACTACTCCCCCTGAGTAGTAGCATCAACACATCAATCAGGAATGAATGATGACACTGATAAATGCATACCACACTGATGCCAATAAAAATCACTCAAGTCTCTACCGGAGGGGTGGAAACTCTCAATCTGTCTTTGAGCTAATCAAATGATTCCTTAGGCAAAGGTTTAGTGAAGATATCTACAGTCTACTCTTTAGTGTTCACATAAACTAGTATGAATTCATTTGCTTCCACCTTCTCCTTTAGAAAATTATACTTGATAGAAATGTGCTTTGTCTTAGAATGAAATATCAGATTCTTTGATATATCAATAGCAACCGAGTTATCATAGTGGATAGCAATTGGTTCATTGCAATCAACCCTTATATCCTTCAACATTTGCTTCACCCATAAAACTTGTGTATATTTAGTAGCAGAAACAACATACTCAGCTTCAGCAGTAGATAAAGAAGTACATGATTTCTTCTTGTTGATCCATGAAATAAGTTTCTTTCCAAGAAAAAAAGTTCCACTGGATGTGCTCTTTCGGTTATCAACATCTGTATATACACATAGTGTAAAGTCATCATCTTTAGGATACCACAAACCATACTCAATTGTTCCTTGCAAATACTTGAAAATCCTTTTCACCACACACTCATGATTCTTTCTAGGATCACTCTGATATCTTGTTACAATACAAACAACATTAATTATATCCAGTCTAGCCTGAGTCAGATATAACAAACCTCCAATCATATATTTGTACCTTATAGGATTTACTAGAGCTGATACATCTTTCTTTGTCAATTTCTCACTTGTAACCATAGGGGTACCAACCGTTTTCGAATTTTCCATACCAAATTTCTTCAACAACTCTCTAAAATACTTAGTTGGACAAATAAAAATGCCTTTATCATTCTGAGTAACCTGGAAACCTAAGAAAAATTTCATCTACCCGATCATAGACATCTCAAATTCATTCTTCATATTTTTCAGAGAATTCCATACATAATTTATCCTCACCTCCAAAAATGATATCATCAACAAATACTTCAACAAATAATATGTCATCATCAGTGAAAGTATAATATAAGTTACTATCAGCATTACCTTTAGTGAAACCAAGCTTCATAAGATATTTGTCCAATATGGCATACCAAGCTCTAGGGGCTTGTTTCAATCCATATAACGCTTTCTTTAACTTGCAAACCATGTTTTTATCATCTGCAAGTGAAAAACCATTAGGTTGCTCAATATAAAATTCCTCTTCAAGATCTCCATTCAAAAATGCACATTTAACATCCATCTGATAAATGTTCTATTTCTTATGGGCAGCATAAGCAAGAAATAATCTTAAAACTTCAATCGTAGCTACCAGAGCAAAAGTCTCATCATAATCAATTCCTTCCTTCTGAGAATTTCCTTTACATACCAATCTAGCCTTATTCCTCACAACTTGTCCATCCTCATTCAATTTGTTCCTAAAAACCCATTTAGTTCCAATAACATTCTTATTTTTAGGTCAGGGAACTAACGTCCATGTGTTTTTTGTCACAACCCTCCTTTATCACCTTTTGATTTAAATACAATTCTATTATATTTTTGGTTAAGCTATTTAAAATGATTGAATAAATGTTATAAAAGAATAAAAATAAGCACACACTCACACTTGGAGAATATAATTCAAAAAGGTATTATTTTTATTTTTTATTTTATTTTTCCCACTCCCAATTATGGCACATGTTGTAGGAGGAATTAGAAGCTTCTAGAGGAATCTTCAATGCCTTGCATGTAACTTCCCCACTAGGTTTTTTAATCAATTTGCATGAGTCCAATATTGGAAAAGAATCCCACTCTTAATTAATTTCTCTAGATAGTGGAATTAAGAGACTTTTCTTATAAATCGTATGCAAGTTTCAAAGAAGGGAGTTGATTTTGTGCTGAAGAAAATTTTCCAAATTTACTTGTTGTTACTAGTAGGATCTTCTTTGGTAGACTCATTTTCTGTTGTAGGATTGCTAAGTTGTTCTTGAAGATTTTTCTCAAGTTGCAAGGAAGGATCAAAAGGATAGCCAGAGGATTCAACATCAAGCTAGGTTCTCTTCTTTGTCATCTCTCATTTACATATGAGAAATTTATATTATAAAACAAAATAGCTTCTAGATCTTCTTTTATAAAAAAAAATAAAGAAAATGATTAGATTGTAAATCTTTTTCTTCTTATTTAGGGATAAATATTGATAAAATTATTTTCATATATTGCATGCAAAAGATAACTTTATTATTTATTTAATTCTCTTTAGAAAATAGATATCAGATCTTGCTTTTGCTTTTCTAAAAGATTTCTTTCTTTTATCTGTGCAAAAAAAAATCATATTCTCCTTATTTAAATTTCTTTTTTTTTTAGATTAAAACTCTTCTCTGTGTGATTAAATGATATGAATATTAATCTTTATTATTCTTCTCTCGAATTCATCTCTCTGGCTCTTCGAATGGAAATCTAAAAGTAAACCTCATTCTTCAAATAAACTCTCCCTTTGTGAATGTAGAAATAAACTCTCTCTTTGTGAATGTAGAAATGAACTCTCTCTCTGTGAATGTAGAAATAAACTCTCTCCCTGTGAATGTAGGAATAAACTCTCTCTCTCTCTCTCTCTCTCTCTCTCTCTCTCTCTCTCTCTCTCTCTCTCTCTCTCTCTCTCTCTCTCTCTCTCTCTCTCTCTGAATATTAATCTCTTGTTTACTATAAAATCAATTTAAAACAATTACCTACCTCTGTGATAACTTGATTATCTATTTTATTCTTGTTCTTATTTTCATAAATACTCTTTATTATATACCTTTAAATAATCTGGAAATGTAAAATATATATATATTAAATTTATTTCATACAAAAATGAATATATTCAATATTGCAAGTAATTTTAATATAAAAAGCACGTCCTTTGAAATTTATTTCGAATGGGTATCGGGCGGTGTGCAGGGTAGTGGAGGTGGTTATTGTAACCGTCGGGGAAGTGGTACCCTCCACTTTCCCTGCGGTCACTGTCACGACAATGGCCGTAGGATAGTGGAGGGGACCACGAGGTCCCCTCATCACTACGGGCTTGTTTCCGCAGACCCACAGTGGTGATGGGACCCATGGGTCCCACTCCCACTTGCTCCCCTTTCTTTTTTTTTTTAAAAATGCCACTATAAATTTAATTTGTGGCGAATTGGACATTGTTAAACTTTTCAAAAAAAAATCCAAATTTTAGTTTAACAAAAATTTAACTTAGGTAATTTCGAAATGTATTTATTTTTAGCAATTTTCCAATTGTAAATTAAATTGTATAATTGTCCTTAGTAAAATTTATAATAATCAATTTCTTTTTATCAATTTTCTAAATTGTAAATTAAATTGTATTAAATTTTATAATTAGAATTTTATAAAAACTACTTAAAATTCGTTGGGTTACTTAGTTGGCATTTTGGACTCATTAAAAGCAATTATTGTATATTAATATGATTTGAATCAAATGTCTAAACTAATCGCTATTTTTGGAACCTATGACCATAATTAATTATTCTCGTGATAGGAATCATGCATTGCTTAATCTTGCACACAAGTTATACTATTCTCGTACCATGCAAATTACTTATACATTAATTACATTTATTGGTGTTTTCATCTACATGCAGGTTACACATTTAATTATTAATATGCAAGTTTCATGATTGTCATTTTTATGCAGGTTATATTTCAAGTTTTGAATAATAAACAATTTAGTTATGGTTTTTATTCTACATGGTTCATCAAGTAGTTATTTCAATTAATTAAATTATACACATTCAATTCGTAATTGTTTTCAAGTATGATGTTTTTCATAGCTCTTAGTTAGAAAACTAAATAAAGGAAGATGGAAACCAAAACCTAGTAGCGTTCGGTATATACAGCGCCTCTGGGTCACGCTTACGGGTAATGTCGTCATGTTGAACTATTGCACTTAACACCTAATAAAGCTGCATCAACGACGTCTGTGGCATCATCCCTATAAATAGTCAGGGAGTAATAAGGGACACTTGGAAGTTAAAATCCAAGGGGCGGGTAATCCCCCTTGGATCGATAATCTAATAAGATAATTATCTTTCATCCACTAAGTTAAACCATAGTAAACTCCTATAGGGATGATTGAGTGAAATGCTTTTATAAAATTGATTTAGTCTCAAAGAATTGTTGATGATTGACAATTGGTCAAGGGTGACGCTTATGATAGGTATTAGGATCTAGTTGTTTAGGCCACAAGCAATAGGCCATCTTGAGCCTTTGCTTAAGTGCTACCACTGTGGGTAGCAACCGCAGAGAAACTGTATGGGACATTGACCCTAGAAAGGGTTGTGTACCCACTAATCAGTTTACATCAAACCATAGAGTAGAAAATAGAACTACATACTTTACGCTTTGATCTCGTGCCGAAACAGGTATGTAGGCAGTGGCACGAAGTTGTCCCTAGTACTTAGGCATTCGTGGGTGGGGTCTAGGTTTGGTAAGAAGAAGGATTGAGTAGAATCCTAATTTTGAAAGATAAGTATAATAAAAATGAAAAGTAATTCAATGCATACTCGGAAGGAATCCCATATGGATTCGCTTGACTTCTCGAGTCTTTAAGCCAAATTTCGAGGCAGAATTCAAGCTTGTATTAAGTTATTTAATTACTCCTAAGGACGGCGACCTCGGTGCACTCCTATTAGAAGAGTGTAGTACTTAGTGAGTGGCTCAGGACCCGAATGGTCCCAATGAGTCTAAGTCTCTGGCCAGAACACCTCCTATCCCGATTGGATAGATGCCTACCCCATATGGGTAGATGCCTATTCCATAATGGATAGATGAAATCTTATGTCTCGTATGGACAGATGCCTAACCCGTATGGTTAGATTCTCATCCCGGATGGATGAATGCCTAATACAAATGGATGGATGCCTAGAGTATGCGATTGAATCAAACACAAATGATTAGATTAAAAAAAAGAAAAAGAAGAAGAATGGTCAAATTTTGTTGGGTTAAACAAGGTGGGTTATTACATGTGGTATCAAAGCAAAGGTTCAAATCTAGGCCTTGTGATCACTTCAATTTACACAACTAAGGGAATGTTTTGTAATGATAGAAATTAAATTTAAAACCTTAAATCAAGAACTAACTACATATTTTAACTTTGAGCTAAAACCCTAGAATGGCTAGACGAAGAGGAAGAGGAAGAGGAAGAGGAAGAGGAAGAGGAAGAGGAAGGGGTAATGGAAGTCGTGCTACCACTAGGAGACAAAGGGAAACTAATCATGAAGAAAATCATGAAATAAACCATGAAGAAAACCATGAGGAAGACCATGAAGGGGATCAACATAACCCAGGGAATAACAAAGATGGGGTAGAGGCTATAATCAACCTTCTAACTGAACAAAGGGATAAAATCAACTTCTTGGAACAGTCAATGCAGGACCTTAGGGCAAGGCAGAATGACATTGAAAATCAAAGTAAAACTGAAAATGGAAACCCTGGTAGCAATCAAGGGAATATGATGGGCAATGGAAAAAAAAAATAACATATTGGAACTCTCTAAGGACTTAAAGAAAATCACCCCTCTTAAGTTCGATGGGAGGCAAATTGGTGAAGGAGCTGAGAATTGGTTAAATGAAATGGAAAAGTATTTTGAACTAAGAGATTTTAGCGAAACAACCAAGGCCTTATGGGGTTCCTATCAACTCACAGGGGAGGCAGCTAGTTGGTGGACTAACACCAAGGAACAAAATGGGTATAGCAGGATCACATGGGATCAATTTGTTTACCACTTCCAAAAAAGGTGGCTCCCTCAATTGTTCTTTGATGAGAAGGTGACAGAATTCCATAATCTACATCAAGGACCCCTATCAGTCCAACAATATTGGGATAAGTTTGCCAAATTGCTTAAGTATGTACCTATGTACTAGAAAGATGAAGAAGGCCAAGCGAGGAAGTTCATTTTGGGACTAAATACCAACATAGGGGCAGAGGTTGACATGCATGGACCCAAAAACATGAATGAAGTACTTGAAAAGTCCCTAAGGCAAGAGAGGAAGATTCAAACACTAGCAGGGCATAAATATAATGGGAACCACTCTTTTAAAAGGAAGCAGGAATTCAAGGGGAACACTAACTTCAACAAAGGTCAAAGGAATAATTCTTCCGAAAGAAGGCCACCCCCTAATCAATATCAGAGGAATGGAAATAATAATAATAATAGGGGCAATAATAACAGAGGCAACTATAACAGGAATGACCAGCAGAATAGGATAACTTATCCACCCAGGGCCAATGAAACAAGGAATGATCCCCCTAGGAACCAAGGCAGGAGGGGTCCTCTAGGTGGATGCTTTATGTGTGGAGGAAACCATATTGCTAGAGAGTGTCCCAGGATGCAAGGTCAGATTAGGGCCAATCAACCCCAACAAGGGCCCCAACAAAGGATTCATGCAGCAGTTAGGAACCGAAGAGAAAGATTCCAGAATATTCCCATGGAAACTACAGGTACACTATTTGAACAACCAATTTCAATTCTAATTGACACTGGGTCATCTGAATGTTTCATCTCACCTGAATTGGTAAGCAAATATGCATTAAAAGTTAATCAAATGGAGTCATCGTGGATGGTTCAATATGGGGATAAGGCAACTAGGGAAGTAACTAAGTGTTTGTCAAGGGCAAGGGTACAATTTCCCAAGTTTGAAACAAGGGTAGACCTCTATCTGGCACCCCTAGGATTATATGATGTAATTATTGGAATGAGTTGGTTAACAGACCATCAAGCTAATGTAGATTGCTATAACAAAGGTGTTGAATGCTTGGATGATGGGGGGAAAAGGGTCAAAATCCAAGGAAAGTTTAACCCCATTAGTATAAAAACCATATCAGCCATGCAATTAAAGAAGGAAAGAAGAAGAGGAGGCCAAATCTATATGGTTGAAATTGATGAAGGAAAAGAGGAAAATACCCCAACCTTTGAAGATACCCCTTTCTTAAAAGAATTCAAGGATGTATTTCTAGAAGAATTACCCGACTTACCTCCTAAAAGGAAGTTTGACTTTTCTATCGACATACTACCGGGAGCTGAACTAGTATCAAGGGCACCTTACCGAATGAACACAACTGAATTACAAGAGCTCAAGATGCAATTAGAGGAACTCTTAACTAAGGGATTAATAAGGCCAAGTGTATCACCATGGGAAGCACCAGTCTTATTCATTAAGAAGAAGGATGGAACCTTAAGACTATGCATCGACTATAGGATGTTGAACAAGGTCACAATAAAGAATAGGTATCCCTTACCTCAAATAGAGGATCTTTTTGACCAAATGAAAGGAGCGGTAGTTTTCTCAAAGATAGACCTTCGATCAGGATACCATCAACTCATAATTAAGGAGGAGGACATTTCGAAGACAGCTTTCAGGACTAGATATGGGCATTATGAATTCACAGTAGTTCCTTTTGGTGTAACCAATGCCCCAGCTACATTTATGAACCTAATGAGTAGTGTACTCCATGACTACTTGGACAAATTTGTTTTGGTATTTTTGGATGACATATTGATTTACTCTAGGAATGAGGAGGAACATTTAGTACTCCTACAAATTGTTTTGCAAAGGTTGAGGGAACATAAGTTATATGGGAAACTGTCAAAATGTGCCTTCTTCGAGGAAAAGATTCACTACCTTGGGCATATAATATCAAAGGAAGGAATAGCAATTGATCCAGATAACATAAAGGTAATAGTAGAATGGCCGATCCCTAAAAATGTTTCAGAGGTAAGAAGCTTTATGGGGCTAGCAGGTTACTATAGGAGGTTTGTGGAAGGATTCTCTAAAATAGCAAACCCCATCACTTCATTACAGAGGAAGGGTAAAAGGTTTGTGTGGATAGAACAAAGTGATAAGGGATTCCAAATCTTGAAGGGAAAACTAACTTTAGCACCCTTTCTAAAAGTACCAGATCCGAATGGACACTTTACAGTTGTAACTGACGCTTCTATTAAAGGTTTAGGAGGAGTACTTGTCCAAGATGGAGGGGTAGTAGCTTATGAATTCAGCAAGCTAAAGACTCATGAAGTTAATCATGCACCCCATGACTTGGAGTTAGCATCGATTGTGAATGCCCTATAGAAATGGAGACACTTCTTGCTAGGGAAGCCCTTTGAGTTAAAGTTAGATAACCAAGGACTAAAGTACATCTATACCCAACCCCACTTAAATGCCAAACAAAGAAGGTGGTTAGAATTTCTAAGTGAATATGATTTTGAAATTGAATATATTAAGGGGAAGGAAAATAGGGTGGTAGATGCTTTAAGTAGGAGGAGACACTTGATGACTATAGCAACATTAAAAACTTCTATCAAAAGGCAAGTAATGGATGAGCAGGGACATGACCCATGGTATGAGCAAGTCAATTTGACTTTAGAATACGATCCAACCTATCCTAAGGTTGAAGGGTATACATTAGATAAATATGGGTTGCTCAGATACAATAATAGAATCTATATTCCTAATTTAGGAGACTTAAGGGAAGTAGTCTTGTCGGAGGCTCACAATGCCCCTTATTCAGGGCACCCGGGAGTTAACAAACTTTATGCAGACCTAAAGAAGTTATACTTTTGGCAAGGGATGAAGAATGGCATAGTCAAATATGTGGCTAAATGTTTGGAGTGTCAAAGAGTAAAGGCAGAACATAGACATCCAGTTGGATTGTTACAGTTACACGATGTACCTCAACACAAGTGGCAAGTTATTAGCATGGATTTTGTGCAAGGGTTACCCATGTCACCTTCTAGGCATGATGCAACAATGGTGGTAATTGACAAACTCAGTAAGGTGGCACACTTTATACCAAGGATTCTGACGGATGATGCACCTACCTTGGCTAGGTGCTTTGTTAAGGAAATATTTAGGTTGCATGGAATACCAGAGAAGATCATATTAGATAGAGATGCTAGATTCACTTCAAGGTTTTGGAAAACTCTTCAATCAGCTCTAGGAACTCAACTAAATTTTAGCACTACATACCATCCTGAAACCGACGGTCAAACAAAAAGGACAAATCAGATTTTGGAAGACCTACTTCACATGTACTGCATGGACCAACAGAAGAAATGGGAAGAGTACCTACCTCTGGTAGAATTTGCTTACAATAATACATATCAAACATCTTTGGGAATGACACCTTTCGAAGCATTGTATGGTAGACCATGTTGAACACCTTTGAGTTGGGATAGTCTTGAAGATAGAGTAATTGTTGGGCCAGATATGTTGAAGCAGATGGAAAGGAAAACTAAGGAAATTAGGCAGAGATTGAAGGAAGCCTCAGATAGGCAGAAAAGTTATGCAAACAAGAACAATTTTTTCCTTTTTTGTTTTAAAATAATCATGAACTATAGACTCTTTTGGATACATTCAATAAGTGCATCGGGACAATGCACAAATTAAGGGGGGAAGGATGTCACAACCCTCCTTTATCACTATTATATTATATTTTTGGTTAAGCTATTTAAAATGATTGAATAAATGTTATAAAAGAATAAAAATAAGCACACACTCACACTTGGAGAATATAATTCAAAAAGGTATTATTTTTATTTTTTATTTTATTTTTCCCACTCCCAATTATGGCACATGTTGTAGGAGGAATTAGAAGCTTCTAGAGGAATCTTCAATGCCTTGCATGTAACTTCCCCACTAGGTTTTTTAATCAATTTGCATGAGTCCAATATTGGAAAAGAATCCCACTCTTAATAATTTCTCTAGATAGTGGAATTAAGAGACTTTTCTTATAAATCGTATGCAAGTTTCAAAGAAGGGAGTTGATTTTGTGCTGAAGAAAATTTTCCAAATTTACTTGTTGTTACTAGTAGGATCTTCTTTGGTAGACTCATTTTTTGTTGTAGGATTGCTAAGTTGTTCTTGAAGATTTTTCTCAAGTTGCAAGGAAGGATCAAAAGGATAGCCAGAGGATTCAACATCAAGCTAGGTTCTCTTCTTTGTCATCTCTCATTTACATATGAGAAATTTATATTATAAAAAAAAATAGCTTCTAGATCTTCTTTTATAAAAAAAAATAAAAAAAATTTAGATTGTAAATCTTTTTCTTCTTATTTAGGGATAAATATTGATAAAAGTATTTTCATATATTGCATGCAAAGGATAACTTTATTATTTATTTAATTCTCTTTAGAAAATAGATATCAGATCTTCCTTTTGCTTTTCCAAAAGATTTCTTTCTTTTATCTGTGCAAAAAAAAATCATATTCTCCTTATTTAATTTTTATTTTTTTTGAGATTAAAACTCTTCTCTGTGTGATTAAATGATATGAATCTTAATCTTTATTATTCTTCTCTTGAATTCATCTCTCTGGCTCTTCGAATGGAAATCTAAAAGTAAACCTCATTCTTCAAATAAACTCTCCCTCTGTGAATGTAGAAATAAACTCTCTCTCTCTCTGTGAATGTAAAAATAAACTCTCTCTGTGAATGTAAAAATAAACTCTCTCTCTGTGAATCTAGAAATAAACCCTATCCCTGTGAATGTAGAAATGAACTCTCTCTCTGTGAATGTAGAAATAAACTCTCTCTCTCTCTCTCTCTCTCTCTCTCTCTCTCTCTCTCTCTCTCTCTCTGAATATTAATCTCATGTTTACTGTAAAATCAATTTAAAACAATTACCTACCTCTGTGATAACTTGATTATCTATTTTATTCTTCTTCTTATTTTCATAAATACTCTTTTTTATATACCTTTAAATAATTTGGAAATGTAAACCACATATATATATATATATATATATATATAATTTATTTCATATGAAAATGAATATATTCAATATTGCAAGTAATTTTAATATAAAAACCACGTCCTTCAAAATTTATTCCGAATGGGTATCGGGCGGCATCCAAGGTAGTGGAGGCGGTTATTGTAACCGCCGGGGAAGTGGTACCCTCCACTTCCCCTGCGGTCACTGTCACGACAATGGCCATAGGATAGTGGTGATGGGACCAATGGGTCCCACTCCCACTTGCTCCCCTTTCTTTTTAAAAAAACAATGCCACTATAAATTTAATTTGTGGTGATTTGGACATTGTTAAACTTTTCAAAAAAAAATCCAAATTTTAGTTTAATAAAAATTTAACTTGAGTAATTTCAAAATGTATTTATTTTTAGCAATTTTCCAATTGTAAATTAAATTGTATAATTGTCCTTAGTAAAATTTATAATAATCAATTTTTTTTTAGCAATTTTCTAAATTGTAAATTAAATTGTATTAAATTTTATAATCGGAATTTTATAAAAACTACTTAAAATTCGTTGGGTTACTTAGTTGGCATTTTGGACTCATTAAAAGCAATTATTGTATATTAATATGATTTGAATCAAATGTCTAAACTAATCGCTATTTTCGGAACCTATGACCATAATTAATTATTCCCGTGATAGGAATCATGCATTGCTTAATCTTGCACGTAAGTTACACTATTCTCGTACCATGCAAGTTACTTATACGTTAATTACATTTATTGGTGTTTTCATCTCCATGCAAGTTACACATTTAATTATTAATATGCAAGTTTCATAATTGTCATTTTTATGCAAGTTATATTTCAAGTTTTGAATAATAAACAATTTAGTTATGGTTTTTATTCTACATGGTTCATCAAGTAGTTATTTCAATTAATTAAATTATACACGTTCAATTCATAATTGTTTTCAAGTATGATGTTTTTCATAGCTCTTAGTTAGAAAACTAAATAAAGGAAGATGGAAACCAAAACCTAGTAGCGTTCGGTATATACAGCGCCTCTAGGTCACGCTTACGGGTAATGTCGTCGTGTTGAACTATTGCACTTAACATCTAATAAAGCTGCATCAATGATGTCTATGGCATCGTCCCTATAAATAGTCAGGGAGTAATAAGGGACACTTGGAAGTTAAAATCCAAGGGGCGGGTAATCCCCCTTGGATCGATAATCTAATAAGATAATTCTAAAATGATTTTTCATCCGTTGAGTTAAACCATAGTAAACTCCTATAGGGATGATTGAGTGAAATGCTTTTATGAAATTGATTTAGTCTCGAAGAATTGTTGATGATTGACAATTGGTCAAGGGTGACGCTTATGATAGGTATTAGGATCTAGTTGTTTAGGCCACAAGCAATAGGCCATCTTGAGTCTTTGCTTAAGTGCTACCACCATGGGTAGCAACCGCAGAGAAACTATCTAGGACATTGACCCTAGAAAGGGTTGCGTACCCACTAATCAGTTTACATCAAACCATAGAGTAGAAAATAGAACTACATACTTTACACCTTGATCCCGTGTCGAAACGGGTATGTAGGCAGTCTTGGGATGGAGTTGTCTCTAGTACTCAGGCGTTTGTGGGTGGGGTCTAGGTTTGGTAAGAAGAAGGATTGAGAAGAATCCTAATTTTGAAAGATAAGTATAATAAAAAGGAAAAGTAATTCAATGCATACTCGGAAGGAATCTCGTATGGATTCGCTTGACTTCCCGAGGCTTTAAGCCAAATTCCGAGGTGGAATTCAAGCTTGTATTATGTTATTTAATTACTCCTAAGCACAGTGACCTCGGTGCACTCCTATTAGAAGAGTGTAGTACTTAGTGAGTGGCTCAAGACCCGAATGGTCCTGATGAGTCTAAGTCTCTGGCCAGAGCACCTCTTATCCCGATTGGATAGATGCCTACCCCGTATGGGTAGATGCCTATCCCATAATGGATAGATGAAATCTTATGTCCCGTATGGACAAATGCCTAACCCGTATGGTTAGATGCTCATCCCAGATGGATGAATGCCTAATCCAAATGGATGGATGCCCAGAGTATGCGATTGAATCAAACACAAATGATTAGATGAAAAAAGAAAAAGAGGAATGGTCAAATTTTGTTGGGTTAAACAAGGTGGGTTATTACATTTTTCTTTTCAATCTGATCTAATTCCTCTTCCATAGCTTTCATCCAACATTCATCTTTACAAGCCTCAATAACTGATGTTGGTTAAACTTGAGAAATTAAACATACCTCATCAGTTGCCAACCTTCTTCTTGTCATTACTCCTTTGTTCTTGTCTCCAATGATCTGATCTTCTCAATGATTTAACCTTACATATCGAGGAGTCTTCTGACTTTCTGTTTCCTTGCTCTGATCTTCAGTCACTATTGAATTTTTTGATATTGCTAAAGTAACTGGCTCAACATTTTGTTTTGGTATAGGTGCTATGGTTCAGTAATAATCATCTCCACTTTCGGTTCTCTCCCATAAGTTCTGATTTGACCTTTGTACAACTCTTCCACCTTGACACTAGCACTCTCCACAATTCTCTACAATCTCTTGTTATAAAATCTATATGCTTTGCTTTCAATAAAGTAACCAAAAAATATCCCTTCATCACATCTAGGATCAAAATTTCCAATGGAATAATCTCTTTTGATATAGCATTTACTACCAAAGATTTTGAAATACTTAACTGAAGGTGTATGACCAAACCATAACTCATAATGTGTCTTACCAATGTCTCCTTTGATATGAACTCTGTTAAATATGTATATCATCGTGCTCACAGATTCTCTCCAATACATATGAGGCAGATTAGCTTCCATCATCATATTTCTAGCCGCATCCAAGATGGTTTTGTTCTTTCTTTCCACATCACCATTTTGTTGAGGTGTCTGAGGGGCAGACAATTGTCTCCTTATCCCATGCTTCTCACAATAATTGTTAAATTCACCGGATGTGAATTCACCACCCCGACCTGACCTTAAGAATTTAATCTTTAACCCTATCTCTGTCTCAAATTTACCTTTAAAGATCTTAAACTTTTCAAAAGCTTCAAATTTCTCCCTCAGAAAAGTAACCCACATCATTCTAGAATAGTCATCAATGATTAGCATAAAATATCTATCACCTTGAAAACTCTTTATTCTAGTAGGACCACATAAATCAGTATGAATAAGATCAAGAACATCATTAGATTTATCTTGAATACTCTTAAAATAAGTTCTTACCTGCTTTCCCAAATGACATTCCTTACATACCAGATTATAGGGCTTCATAATCTTAGGTATATCTCTAGCAGCCTTAGTTGAACTGATCTTTACAATACAATCAAAATTAACATGACATAACCTCTTATGCCATAGCCAACTCTCATCAATTTATGCAATCAAACATGTTTTCTCACCGGAGTTCAAATGAAAGATTTAACTTTAGTCTATGTACCAGTTGCAATCTCCAAACCAGATCTGTTAATGATTTTGCATTTTCCATCCTTGAACTATAATTGAAATCCCTTATCCACCAACTATCCTACACTCAAGAGATTAGTCCTTAAATATTCAACATAATAAAAATTATCAGTATTATGCTTACCATCTAATGATATAGTTCCTCTTCCTCTGATCATGCATGCTTTGTCACCTCCAAATCTAACCAGTCCACCATTAAACTCTTGCAAAGATAAAAAATTCCTTTTATCTCTAGTCATACGATGTGAACAACCACTGTCTATCACCCATTCATCATTGTCTTCAATTTTAGAAGCAAGGGCCTTTTCCTCATTTTGAATAACAGGTACCAGAGCATCTTCCTTAATAGCCAAAAATACTCATTCCTTACCACTACCGGATCCACTAGCCGAATCTTGTGTTGGTTCATCATCAGAATCAGTTACACCTTCGTTATCTACATAGTAACATGATTTGTGTTTTTTTCTCCTATACTTATGCTTGTTCTAATAATCATGGTTAGGCCTAAAATATCTTCTAGCTCTCTCTTCAAATCTTGAATTCCTCTCCAAATATCTAGACGCAAAATGACCTATCTTATTACATGCAAAACATTTAAAAGGTGATTTTCCTTCATACTTACTTCCAACAGGACCTTTAGGTACTCTTCTAGCAAATAGGGCTTCCAGTTACTCAAACTCTTCATCTTCTTTCTTCATTTCATCCAGTTCCTTCGCATATAAAGCTAAAGCTTTCCAATCACTCTTGCAGGTCGATGATGTAGGTGCACGAAAAGTAGATTCAGTCTTTGCAGCTCCTTGAAGACCAAATTCTTCAAGCTCAAAAGCAAACAATTTTCCAACCAAAGTATCTCGGTTAATAGAAGTGCTAGCCATTGTTCTTAACTCATTAATCGCAGTAGCCTTCACCTTGTAAGTTGGTGGCAAAGCTCTCAAAACTTTAGAAACAATCCCATCTTCGCTCTGAGATCCACCACAACACCGAATGCCCAAAACAATTTCATTAACTTTTTCCATGAAAGCAGTAATCCTTTCATCTTCTTCCTTCTTCAGGTTCTCATACCTTACCCGATAACCATCAACTTTAGCAATTTTAATAGTAGGGTCACCTTCATTCAAAGCTTCCTACTTTTCTCATATAGCCTTTGCATTAGATTGGTCAGTTAATCCCATAATTTGCTGATCAGATAGTGCACTCAAGAGTGCTTCTCTAGCTCTAAAATCATTTTGAATGTCCTTATCTAGGCTTACCAGAGGAGGATTTCGAGATGTTGTCTTATGAGTATAGCCTTTCTCCATGATCTCCCAAATTTCTTTCCCAATACATCTCAAATGAGTCTCCATCTGAATCTTCCATACTCTGTAGTTTGTTGAATCAATCTTAGGGGTTTCTCTCTGGAAAATAGATGCAGTAGAATTATTAGTTGCCATAGGATCTTCCTCAAGTAGTTAAGCTTTTGCAAAAGAGGACCAAACTTTGATACCAATTATTAGGATAACTGATGGACAACTGAGAGGGGGCTGAATCTGTTGTCAATAAATTATAAAACTTTAAGCTCACAAAACCTTCTATTGGAATGCATAAACCAAATATTGGAATAGAAGAAGTAACAGTTAAGTATAAACATAAATTATAGAATAATCAACCAAGCATCCATAAAACATAACACCAAGATTTGTATGTGGAAAACCCGGTAAAGGGAAAAACCATGGTGGGAAGCCTACCCACAGTCAGATAATACTTCTAGAGCAAGTATGTGATTACAATAAGAGGGGACTGCATATGAAAGAAGAGACACTACCTAGAGCACACTACTCATCATAAAAGGAGCCTCACTGACTACAAATAAATCCATACTACAATCCGGAAAGATGAGTGAACTGGAAGAATAGCATCTCCTATGCCTAAGTACAGTTCTGTTTAAGCTCAATACCAGATGTCTTAAACCTCTTTCACAAACATAATTCGATCACCTATGATCGACCAAAACCTCTGCATATGATTACAACATTATTCACACACAGATAGTCATATATCCCACTCCTATGTTATGATCTACAAAGAGATCTTACATCATATTTATACCAACCCGAGACCTAAACAATTAGGTTGTCCACCTAAAAGATAATACAATATATCCATTACATAATCCCACAAACCAATGATAAACCAAGTCGGCCTAAGACTGAAACAAGATAATCCAAACAATAAATCCAATCGATGATGCATCGGGAGCATCAACCAACACGTTACACAAACTGGTCCATAACCTAGTAGAATAACACCAAATGGGTCTGATGCTAAATGAAACATGACGATCAACTGGAACGTGAACATGATAACCATCAACATCTTGATAACCTTCTAGAAGCCACACCAAAACCACTTATAGGATTCATCAAAAGATCTTCCTCAAAACGTTGTCGGTAAAACCCTTACCGGTGACCAAAAGGCTTACTAGAACAAATGATAGCATCCAGATCATCAAATCCTAAACCAACTGAATGTGATACGCATCAGGAACACATGAATAACCAATCCAAGCCAATACCACAAGTTAGACCAAATTGGAGAATACCGGAGATCGTCTCCATATCAATTATCATATTCCAACCACTTTACCAAAAGTCGGTAGACAACAAAACAGCTAGTGTTAACATCAATGAGAAAACATCAATGCAACACATAATCAATTCCTCCAAATTGCCAACAATTATGAGGCCTTATCTTCTATCCTCTCTTCTAGAAATAAGGCCCCAATGAATTATGATTTCCCCCTTTTCCCCTTTCCTAATATTTCTTATGTGCAAGAGGAACAATACTTAAGGGCCTATTCTTCTCCTACTAGAGACAACTCTCCTAATCAAGACATTTAAATATTCCTCATCTTATACATATTTTTTCTCTCATTGAGTGTAGAGAATTTCACATGTTATATTCAAATTCTCATCCACTCTATCATATATTCAAATAACATTAGTGGCTATTATGTTTCTCATTATTATGTGACATTGGTAGCTCACTTATTGGGGGCTCACTGTCATTCATGATAGTATAATTTCATGTACAATCATACTTTAGAAGCAACATAATAGCCTATTTTTGTCCCATCTCTTGTCTCTATGTATGGGGGGCAAGAGTGATTTCAAACATATTCTCTTCTTAAGATTAAAAATTTCCCGTTTGTGAAGTAGTGTCTTCTATAAGGATTTCTTATTGATTGTAGAGGTGTATATTCCTATTTGGAATTCTTTCTCTCATATTGGAATAAGTATTCCTAATGAGGATCTTAAGTACATATCCTTAATTGGGACCTCTTCATTGGTGTGGAAAGTCTTTAATCATTCAACAAACTCTCTTCTTCGTTGAGTAGTATCATTTATATTGAACCCTTGTATGTTGTGAATGTGTTTATCCCTAATCAAGATCTCTTTCCTTCTCTTAGAAGAGTACATGATCTCTCTTTTATGTCCTTGTCTCTATACTTGGGGGGCAAGGATGATATTACTATCTTCTATCTCTTTATCTAGAGATTCACCTTTCCTTTGTTAAGTTGTATTTTTCATTTGATGTCATCTTCTTGCATAGAATATGTGTCTTCCTATTCTTTGTTCAAAATAATACATCTTTCATGAACAATATCTCCTTACTGAAAGTTTGAAATCCTTTGTTAAGAATCCACTTTTTCCTAAATCATGGAGAAGGTGTGTATTCTTGTTTTTCCTTCTCCTCTCCTTCAAGATGTTATATTTCTCAAAGATCCCTTATATTCTAGAAGGTGGATGTATTTGATAATGATCTCTTCCTCCTTTTTCAAAATTTAAAAGGTATTTCTTTTCCAAACACTAAATTTTTCATTTTTCGCTTAATCTTTTATCTTGTGTTAGAGAGCTCCAATCCTCACACTCTTGGTTGTGCTGGAATTGGGTTTATTTTTCTTTCTTACCAAATGTTCCATGATGCGCTTTGATCTTGTATCAACCTTCTATGTGAGCATTTGTCATCACTTATTTTCACAATTTGTTGTGGTAAACATGATACTCCGTTTCACCTCACTAATAAGCAAGCTGAAACAAGGGGGGCATATAGCTACCCACGAATTTCATCACTTCTCTAGTAAGCATTATGTGATTTTGTGATTTTATCTGATAAGTGGTTTTGTAGGGTGTGGTTCCTAACAGTGTACCATAGATACGTCTAGGGGATTTGTTCGACACCTTGTGGATATATCCTTTTTCATGAATGTTTACTTTTCTATACTTTAGCTTGCATATGCATGTAGTGTCATGTGATTGCTAAAGTGGTGGATAAATGTAACGTCATAAATTGTACACCCTTAATTGGGTGTTACAATTCCATGCTTAGGTTAGCACCTGCCTTAGTGTGTTTGCATCTTGCATTTAAAATTCCCTTTAAGCATTTAATTAATTAATTTAATTAACTCTAAAGTCTTCTTTTATCACTCTACACATCATAAAATTGGGCCCTTAACCCTATGTGTGACCCCTTTTATTTTATTTTTTTAATTAATTCATCAAATGCCCTAATTATGTCCTATTTTGACCTTCAAGGCTCGATTTTGCATATCTAGACATCTCAAATTCCCATATACTCTTAGAATTGAATTTAAAATCACAATATCTTGCTTCCCCAAAAAATTGGCAAAAAGTTGGTCGAAACGTGTGTTCGGACCAGGTCTAGTATCATACTTGGTCCCAAATTTTTCTCCCCGAATTTTGGGAGCATGTTTTGGTGGTATTTTAATGTTTAAATCCCGAGATTTGTGAAAAAATATTGATTCTAAGTCAGCCTAAGGTCAACAAAGTTAGGGTCTCATACATATAGCCTTTCCTTTCCTCATTTCAAGGATTTGATTCTCTAGGAATTGAAGGGGCCTCTTATAAAGTGTAGGTTATGTTGAGTCTATAATCAGTAAATCAAGAATTCATCAAGCATTTATCAAGCCTTCATCAAGAATTTTTAACATCAATTAGGAGCATTCAAGACATTGATGAATAATAGATCACCGACTGTTGATTGGCCTATACCTCTTCCTTAGGGTTTGGTATGGTTTCATGTCTTTGTATGAGCTTCATAACATTCATTTTCAGATTTACATTCATGCTTTAGATCCATTATTGCATTTGTGATTTGAAGCATTTACATTTACATTTACACTCATTTAGGGTTTACTCTCCAAATCGTAGGGTAGAACTCTAGATCTACTTTCTTGTTCATTTAGGATCTTGCATACACACAAGATTCTTGCACACACATTTTCAATACATTATTGGCTATTTATGGAGGTGAAAACCATGAAAACAAGGGGTTTGACTAAGGCAAAACCCTATATAGTCACCTAGACACCATTTTTCAAGTTGCAGTTGCAAATACAGAAAATCCGGCGGATGCACAATCTTTGGAACCAACAGAGCACATAGATATAGTTCCAGACTCAGAATTTGACCTCAATCTTTAGGGACTAGAGAATGGCACCCTGGTCCTCCCAGGACTAGGGCATGGTACCCTAGTCCTCTGGGTTTTTCAACATTTTTTGATAGTTTTGCATTTCACTCCTTCAAAATCCTAGATCCAACAGTTTCAGCCTCTTGTAGTATTAGGGACCAAGGCGCCCAACACCCCGGTCCTCCCCAATTAGCTCCAAATTACAGGAATAGGTTCACATCTAAATTCCCCTTTCTGCTTGGTGTTCTATGTTTAGTGTCTTAGTTTCAGACTTCCAAGTTTCTGTATTTTCAGTTTATATTTGCATCTTTACTCATCTCGTAGCACAGTTGGTTATTGCATCATATTTTACACATCTCCTCTTCTCATTACAGCAAAGGAATAGAAACCCTAAGAGATATTCCTTGACTCTCTCTATCTCTCTTTGTCACAAGAAGTAATCAAACTAAAATATCTCCCTAGGCTCTTTCATATTCCAATGTGTTTACGAGAGTGGGATTAGGTCTTAGCCACTTGGTTCCATTTTTATGCATCACAAATTGTTATTAGGTTATTTAAATGTGTGTGGATATCTTATGGGACCTAAGGATGTGTGTGATCAATATTGCACATGTTGCATGTAGATTAATAAGATGCATGTGATCAATATTGCATGGTGCATTTACATATGCAATAAAAAGTCTAATGGGCATATTGTTTGTAAGTGGATGATTGGATTTAGTGTTGTCAATGGATGTTAGTTGAGATGATAGCAAGAAAAGATCTTTTAGTGCAAAATTAGATTACTACAAGGTTTAAGGTAGATGGAATCATAACCATAATATGGTGTTGTTATTTTTGGATATCTTTTATTTCTTTTATGAGTTGGTCTCCTCAACTATTATAAAATCCACCATGCCTTGTTGTCAACTAAAGGCATGTTTCAATATGGACTATGAATATGATATGCAACTTGATTTTCCTCAAATAATCTAAGAGGTTGTGTGCTTCAATGCTTCTTGAATGTACTAACTATACAAGCCTCGAATGGGCTAGGTTCATGATATTGAATTTCCTTTTATTTATATGTACTTTGAGCCATACCTAGATTATTTCTAAAATACAGAGACAGGAGAGGTGGTTTGTGGATTCAATCTTCTTGTGAATGAATGAAGAAGATTTTTCCAAATACCACAGTCTAATTGATTCTATTTCTATCCAAGTATAATTATGTAAAATATTACAACTATAAGCGATTGTTGGTTAGTCCAGGGGCTTGGATTTGTTGGATTTTTGTACACATTGAACGAAAATTTCTAAAGTATGAACTTGTGTTTCATGCCCTTTCCTCTTTCTATCATCTTTTGTACATTTAATAATAGTAACTAAATGCAAATCTCTTTATGTTGTGAGTGTGTCCATGGTTAACTAGACAATTTTATGAAATAGACATGTTATGTTCTTTTTTGAGGTTACATTTGATAACTTGATGATATGTTGATTTGTCAGTCTTGTAGCATCATAAATTGTTTATTGTAACAATTTCACATTCTATTTGACACTTGCTTTAGTGTGGATTCTCCTTGTTCATTTTAAAACCATTTATGCTCTGTGATATCCTACAACTTTACTGATGGTCCTATGCTTAAAAATTTTCAAATGAAGAATGTGTGACTAGGTCCTATGTTAAGGGCCCTAATGCTTGGTTCTCCCTTTTAATGATCCATTTTTGGGTGAACCTAGTTGCCCAACACCTTAGTTCCGCCAAAATGGGTTAAAATTTGGGGTGTTGCAAGTATTGGCCTTTATTTTTAGTGATCTAATCTCAATCTTTGCATTTGATTGTTACCTGTTGGATTATACCTAAAATAACCCTTGCAATCCATATATGAGGAGCATATTTTATCCTTCATAATATCTAGAGGTCAATTATACAATGACTAAGTCATCAGACCATAGAGTGGAAAACTACAAGAACTTTACATTTACAATTTCATCACAACGAAGCTACACTCAAGTTTTGATTTATGTTTATTATTTATGGTTATCATTATACCATGTACTAACATTTTGTAGGACTTCAAAAACCACTACATCAAGCCTTTATTTATAAATCCTTGAGAGGGTTTCATACCTAAGGTAAGGTTGTCAATTCAACATTTTGTATTTTGTTTAGACTCTATCCTTGCAAGGGCACACATTCTATCTTATCATTGATGTTGTGGTGGGAACAACAACATGAGGTTTGACTTAGGCAAGCCCCTATGTAATACAACCACTATTTCATATTTTTTTATGTATGTAAGTCTAGATTTGATAGCGAAAAAGTTATAGACACTAACACCCATTTCCAAATTTTGGATAGACAAAAACCCTATGACTAGGGAATCTAGTTACACCCTTATCCTACTAGTTTGACCTATATTTTTAGGAGATGGGTGTTTAGAGATTCTTTATTACATTTCTTATCAAATTCCAAGTAGGGTCACTTTACAATAGTGGGTTACAATTTTAGTGATGAACAAGAATTGTTGATTGCCCAAAATTATTTTATAAATGGCTTCAATTGAAGGGGACCATTCGCATGAAGGAACTTTAAGCCTTCGCTTGAACCACCTCCTTTGAATGAAGGCCCTATCCACATAGCCTTCAGTAAAAGGCCTGATGATGGTTATTTTTATTAATAAAATAATGGCCTTGTTTGAATGCCCCCTTTCAACAAAGGCATTATTTTATGATATTTTTGAAAATGTTTAAAATTCTTAAATGATAGTTATTTTTGTCATTTGAAAATGACAACACGCAACCAAACCCTCAAGCCAAATATGTCCAAATGAAAAGCCTAAATTTGTGAAGTGTCCACCTGCGACATCATCTAGGTGCATATATATTTCTATCTTGTTCCATTAGGCATTGTAGACACCTAAACTTGTCCTGATTAATTAAATAAGTATTTTAATTTATTTAATTACTTTATCCTAAGTCTTCAATTAATTAAATAAACATTTATTTATTTAATTAATTAATTCATCCTCTTCTATCACTTTTCCTCATTTAAATAAATATTTTTATTTATTTAAATATTTTTTTCTCCTAAATTAAATAAATATTTTATTTATTTAATTGCTCCCACTTCCTCTATTAATTAAATAAATCTCTATTCATTTAATTAATTCATTAGCTTTTTTCCCTATGACACATGTCATTTATCCTTTAATCCTTCTCTACCCACCCCCTTCATTATTTTATTATTTCTTCTACCTACCCTTTAATCCTAGCCAACCGTTTATTTATTTCACCTCATAATCCTATCCCTCCATTTTCTAAAGCATATTCTATATAAGAGGATTTTTTCTCTCTTTCTAAGACCTTATGCATCTACCTAATGCGTCTATCAATCCTTCTTGCAATCAAGCGACTTCACAGCCACAATCTGGTCTTTGTTGAGCTCTTGTGCACAATACAAAATCTGAGAGAAAATATATCGAACAAGATCAATGGAGATAGGAGACAATGGAGATTGAAACCCTACTTGGCATGTGAATGGTAATATTGCTTCATTTGTTGAATTGCATGTTCTTAGGTATCTTCATTGGTGTATGGTGAATGTTTGGTTGTAGAACTAGGGTTTGTTGTGGTTGGATCTTTTTGGTTTTAAAATAGTTTATCATTATCATTTTCACCATATACAAGCCTAAAATGAACATCAACACATCCAATAACTAGCATACGAAAATTAAATCTTAAATACATCTATACATAAATTCATCGTATTTAAAAAATATATAATATTTCAACATTAAATTATCACATATAATCATTATTTCACATGTCCATTAGTTTAAAGCATGATAATAATAAACTATTCATGTAGTGTCTCACACACATTTCAAGAATGGACCACTAGAACAATATGTATCAAGCCCTTGCAAGTTACTTGTCAAAATAGCATACAAACATCTCAAAGAAGATAGCACCAAAATCAAACATGTTTGATAACCATCATCTTGAACATGTAGGAGATCCACACATGCAAGAAATGACAATAACATAAGTCATAAATAAAATGGTGAAGTTGAATTGATGTTGTCCATACACATCAAGAAACATAAGAACAAAGACAACCTACGCATCCTATGACACAATTCAAAAATGATTCCAAGATCTATATATTACAAAATAAGGTTGACATATACCTCCATTTGGGACACCCATCAATCCAAATTCTCTATGCTATTCTCACCATCATAAGGTCAAGTATATCAATTTTTTCCACCACCTCGGAGAACCTTCTCTTACAAGATTCATTTTTTATTTTTCTTTCTTTTTGTATTCTCCTTTGGGACTCTTCTTTTTGTATTCTCCTTTGGGACTCTTGTTTTGGAGATTAAAACTAGCATCCCGCTCTCTCATCTTTCCAACTTATCCTCAATACTATGAAAATAAGCAACATCTATTTTTTTTAAACCTAGTTTCCCCGTCATCCCCTCCTACCATTTTCCCCCTTTTAAACCATTATCTTGAAATTATGTTTTCAGCTCAAAAGTTAGTAAATCTCAATTATCAAATCTGACTTTGTAGATGAATTACACTTATAAAACCTATAAATGTAAATTTTTCTAAATGAAATAGTTTCTTTAATATCATGTAATTCGTAATCAAGGTCACATCTCACTTTATTATTTCATAACAAATAATAGTAACCAACCATTTGACACTAGATGTGTGGTGATCTATCAACTGACATCAATGATGCTCATTAATCCTTTTCCATGTGGCATCCAACAATTATTCTAATAGATTCTATGAAACCCATAATAATATTTGGTATTAAGGCTAATAGGCTATTTGGACAAATGCTACAGAGTGGAAGGCACGCTTTAAAAAGCTAAATGAATCCCAACAAATTTAAATATTTTTCCTTTACATAACCATTTATAACATGCTACCATCTAGCTACTTGCTACTTAATTGTTAAGTTTCATGGGTCTCATGTAGTTTTTAATTAGTATAATATATAATTAAATATTCTCATAACATACTAGAGTATCTACAATTCAATATTTGAATGTTGAGTTGTGGGTGGATAAGGTTGGTTGAAATTATAAAAAAAGTATTTAATCATAAAATTGTCATGTAGATGCTTTCCTTTTATCTACCCTCCCACTTTTTTGTTTACTTTTAAATTTTATCTTGATAATTTAATAGATATAAAAATAGTATAATTTGTTAACTACTTGAAAGAAGCATAAAAATAAGTTCATAAGATTGTTGTCTACTAAAAAATCTCTAATTTTTTTTTTTCTTTTGGAAAAAAGAGAAAAAAATGGCTCTGCGGTGAAAAATCAATGCATTGCATCGACACCCTTTTCTGAGCATTCTTACCCGCAGCAGGGATTTTACAGAGGCTATGTAAATCGGTTTGTTTTTTTCGCTAATATCTCTAGGATTGAGGAACCTGGCAGGTATATATCACGGACCTGCGATCAAGAAGCCTTCTTTGCAAAAACTAAATATTTTCTAGCTGATATGGTTAGGGCTCCCCCTCCTCTTTGCAAGGGTTGGGATTGGGATTGGCATTTGGTGAGCCACAAAAACAACAGAGGATTAGGGCAGCCAAACTACCTCAAGCGGAATCCCAATCATTGCCAGGAGGAGGGTTTTTTAAAACCTAACCAGTCAAAGATTTCCTCTGCTCGTCATATTTCTCCTCCTCGAAGATTTGTGGGTAAATTATCAAAGAAAATGGTATCCTCGAGCCATCACTCTTTCATGAATAATCACAATTTAAATAAGGTTAAGCATCCTTAGCAAAATTTACCTTCAAATCCCCTAGTGAATCCTAATGGGCTGGTCATTGACATTGACACCCATACTCAGGTTAGGTATCAAATGCATTGCAATGACCGAATGATCTTTTCTTGGTGGAAAGGTTGGGGGATCCCGTCTGATCAAATTGTTAATTGGGTGTCGTCTTCTCTCAATAACCAGGTAAAAATTGATATCCTTCCTGATAATTTCTTAGCTATTGAATGTGGTAATCAGAGCTTGATAAATTCTTTGCTAAACGAGGACATATTAATATTCAAAGGTCTAGGGTTTGATTGTCGGGAATGGCAACCCCTCTTTCTTCCATCTCAATTCAATTCCTGCATGGTTAACAGAGCAATTTCACTTGATAAATTCCCTGTAGAATTGCGAAATAATGAGTTTTTAAGAATAATAGGTAACAAAATAGGCAAATTTGTAGAAGTTAAAAAATCAGCCCTAAGCTTCTTTAACCAGCTTTTGATTATTAATATGAATATTAACATTAAATCCTTAGACCCCATAACAGTGAAATGCGACAATTTCTGCTTAACCCTAGAATTGCCCTTTTATAATGGTTCTTTCAAAGATACTATGCCGAGGAAGATCCCCTCTGAGAAACCTTTCCCCGAATCGGTCCTCAAATCTAATGGTACCCCATTCAGATTTGTGGAAGGAGGGGGTTTTACCTTTGAAGACTATAAGTCTAATATTAACCTTAATCATCTCACCACAGACCTATGTCCTCATAGCTCCCCTGTTAAGATATCTCACCCCCCTCTTCCTCCATTGCCAACTATTAATCCACATATAGCTGACTCATTTCTTGGGGATCGAGACCTGGAAGAAGGTGAAATCAGTGAGGTGCTCCCTCAGAAAGAGTAGCTCGGATTGACTGTTCTGCCATCATCTTGTTCTCTCATCCCTCCAAAAAGGCTGAGTCCCTTGAGGTCTTCCCCTTTAATGGAACTCACCTCCTCCTCTGCGCAATCAGAGAGGGATAGGCCTCCCCCAAATCCAGGTATGGCATCCATGTAGGGTCAACAAATCTCTCAAGTCTCAAGAATGGAGGCCTTTGAGGTGACAAAGGTTCATCCTCCATCTTTGATTGTTGTTTCAGATTCAATTACAGAATCTGAGAGTGATCGAGTTGCTAGGGAGGTTAACATCATTGCCAAATTTGTAGGGGAAATAGTAGTAAACAACCTTATGGATCAATTGGTTGATGAAATTTGTGATGATGAGAAATTGGAAAGACAAAGGGATCTCTATATCAAAAATCTAGTGGATATTGCCAGAGTCAACTTAGAAACAGATGAACTTTTTATAGCAGTAGACAACTTAGAAAATGATAACCCAAACACTCTAGGCATTCTCAGCTCTGAAAGAAGTAAAGATTCTCCTGACTGTGCTAAAATCAGTAAGAAAAGAGGTAGGAGATCCCTTGCTAAACTAAGATCAAAGGATGGAGAAGCAAGGGGTCAGTCTAAAATATCTAATCTTTTTAATGCAGGGGAGGGGAAGTTCCTCCACATAGAGCCATGAAAATCATAACATGGAATGTTAGGGGTATGAATGCCCCTAACAAACAACACATCTTAAAGCGTTGCATCTCTGATTCTAAACCAGACATAATTTTAATCCAAGAAACTAAAATGAACTCCTCTGAGATTCTCATTTTTGAGAAAAAGCTAAGCGTTAGACAGCTAAAGCATTCCCCTGCCATAGGGGCCTCAAGGGGTTTAGCTATCATTTAGGACTCTAGATTTATCTCGTTTACACCTTTAGAGATTAAGCAAAACTGGATAGGAGGAGAAGTTGTAAGCTATAAAAATAACCTTAGATTCAAAATGATTAACGTTTATGGCCCTATCCAGAATATGGATAAGGCTAGGGTGTGGATGGAACTTGAGTTTTTCCTTAGAAGCTTCCCAAATGATGTATGCATCATTGGTGGAGACTTCAATGTTATCACCAAGGTAGCAGACAAAAGAGGAGGGAGCAACAAACTCCCTCTAGCGGCTGCAAATTTCTATCATTGGATCAATAGGAATTCCCTATTGGAAATCCAGATGACAGATAATGCCTTCACCTGGAACAATAGAAGGATTGGTTTCTGTAACATTGCTTAGAAATTAGATAGGTTCTTTATCCATGAGGGGCTCTCAGAGCTTAATTAATCCTTGAACGCAGAGCCTCTCCCTTTATCAGGTTCTAATCATTTCCCACTCCAACTAAACTTATTATCTGACCACTCCCCTAATAAATGCCCCTTCAAATTTGAGAGCATGTGGTTTAGAGATGATAACCTTTTAAACTTAATCGAGAATTGGTGGAGAAGCTCTATTTTCTCAGGTTCGAAGATGTTTATTGTTGCAAGTAAGTTAAAGCTTATCAAAAGGAAGCTCTTAGAGTGGAACAGGATTAATTTTGGTAATATTTTTGATAAAAAAACTCTTAATTGAAAATGATCTTAAGAATGTTAACATGGAGGTTCTAGAGAAGGGGATGGATGAACATCTCTTCCGTAAGGAAAAGGCTCTACTCTCTGAGTATGAAAAGATATTGTCTAATGAAGAGATCTTCTAGAAACAAAAATATAGGGAGACTTGGTTGAGTGATGGGGACCAGAATACTAAGCTTTTACACAATAGTACCAAGCAGAGGCGATGGGTCAATAAAATTTCTATAATCAAGAACTGTCAGGGTTCCATCGTATCTAAACCGGATGATGTTACCTCTAAGGCAGTAAGGTTCTTCGATAAAATCTTAAACAATCCTGAAGGCTCCAACCTTAGGGGCCAACTCAATATCATCAAGAATCTTCCAAAACTCATTAACGACGATCACAATAAAATCTTGTTAAAGAAATTCTCTATGAAGGAGGTTAAATCTGTCCTTATGAAGATGAATCCGGACAAGGCTCCGGGTTCGGATGGCTTCACCACCAGATTTTTCCAAAAATGTTGGGGTTCTATGGGGACAGAGATCAACAATACCTTCCTAGCTCTCATTCCCAAAAGAGAGAATCCTGAAAGCTTTAATGACTTCAGACCAATAGCCCTTTGCAACACTCTGTATAAACTCTTAACCAAAACCCTAGCAGCTAGACTTTAGATTCTTCTCCCCATTATCATTAGTAAAGAACAAACTGGCTTTGTAGCTGATAAATCAATCTATGATGGGGTTATTATAGCCCAAGAGGCCATTCATTTGGTCCAGCTCAAT
This sequence comes from Cryptomeria japonica, assembly GCF_030272615.1. Classification (NCBI taxonomy): domain Eukaryota; kingdom Viridiplantae; phylum Streptophyta; class Pinopsida; order Cupressales; family Cupressaceae; genus Cryptomeria; species Cryptomeria japonica. The sequence continues at coordinate 601,265,482 of NC_081406.1, read as the reverse complement.
AGAGCTCCAAGAATGCTAGTCAAATTAAACATAAGTAAAGCTTATGCCAAAGTTGATTGGCGCTTCCTATGTAATGGTTGGTAAATGCCCATTTACCAGCTCTCCTGTCAACATCTATCTTCTTCCAAACTTGTCGAGCTCAACAAACATCTTAGGGCATTCTTTTGGCAAGGTGCTAATGACAACTATAAAATATCTCTCATATTGTGGGCTAAGATATGCAAACCCAAGGAAGAAGGAGGACTTAGCATTAAAAACCTCCGTGAGCAGGGTAGAGCCTTGGGTGCCAAGTTGGTCTGGAGATTGTTCAGAACCCCCCACCTCAAATGGGCTCGACTGCTGCACCACAAATACCTTAATGGTGGGGATCCTATCCAAATCTTCAGAGAAATCAATCCTCCTAGAGGGTCCTGCCTATGGAATTTCATGCTAGACTGTAGGAGGATTATCTCTGACAGACTTACTTGGAACTTGGGATCTGGGGATAAAGCCCTTTTCTGGTCTGATTCATGGGGTGGGTGTAAGGAAATTGATAATATCCATTGTTGGAATTTTTTATGTTTATGTTGTGATTGTCATTGATGGACACACACTTGCTTTGAGATCACTTTTTATGTATGAGTTATGCTCAACCGATATTTGTTCCAAACCGGTATTATGTATTATAGTCTTTAGGCTATCGGTGTTTTGCAGAAAGTGTTTACCGATCTCAAGCGGTATGAAGACCTCAAGTGGTTCAAGGATCTCAAGTGGAGCGAAGAAAATAAAGCCGCAGTTATCATTTTCCCAGTCTTCATTTTTGACAATCGGTAATCAGTTTAATGTTTGAACTGGTATTACTCTGTGATGAGTTACCAACCGGTAATCAGTAATGTTGTATGAACCAGTAATACTCTGTGATGAGTTACCAACCGATATTTTTGTGATGAGTTACCATCCACAAACACTTTGATGGTGATTTTGTGTCGTGTTATCAAATGTGTCTAGATGCAATGAACCTAGGAAATTGCAATGTAATCCTATTGGACCGACATGAAATTAGATTCCTTTGTAAGGACATCATGTCTAGGGTTTTAGTTGAAGTAGTTGTTAAGGTTTTTGGTGGTTGATGAGTTTTTGTATGTGCGATCTTAGAAGAGAAGATCGAGTCTGTGTGTTGTAACAGAGTGTGGATTTATTGAAGACAGAAGTAATGCTGAAATGCATTAGCAATGAGCTATCATGGATCTAACCCAGCAGACTGTGCTATTTGCTAGATCATTCACTTGTTGATTAATCACATCTTCGACAAGTCTGAAACCCCTAACTGGGTAGGCCAAGAAAAGCCTTTGTAAATCCTCTAACAAGGTGGTTCACATCTGTGGATATGAAATCCTCTCACAAGGTAGTCTTTAATCGAACTTATCTCCTAACAAAGATTGAGATTCCTAACAGGATCTGTTCTAGTGAAGAACATTGTATGACCTTAATCGGTCTGACCTTAACCGGTCTAGTTACTATTCTATAGATAGTTACTTGTGAGTTTCATCTCACCATGGTTTTTCCCATTTGGGTTTCCACGTCAAAATCTCTTGTGTTATGGTGATTGTGCTTCTGTGGGTGAATGCCTTATTTGCTGTTTGGTTTGCATTTGTGTTAACCGGTTTGTTAGTAAAACTATTATACCAGTTTACTGCTAAACTGTTTAAGTGTTTAAGTTTAGTATTTTTTGGTATACTAATTCATCCCACCCTCTTAGTATTCATCATCCATGACTTCAGTGCTACTCGTATCCTTCTTGAATCGCATAGAGGTCCCTTGTTAAACAACTATATCTCCCCTTCAGAGGAAGGGGTTGGATGGCAGTGGATCGAGAAGGAAGATGAGGTTATCCCAGAAAGAGATAAACAAGGTCTTATGGCAATTCTCAAATCAAGGAACATAGTCTTAAGTCATGATGAGGACAAGCTCATATGGGATGGCTCCCTAATGGGGGAATACAACTCCAAGGATGGGTAATCTCATATCTCCAAAGCATTTTTAAGACCTATGACTGAGCTTCCCTTGAAACTTTGCTGGGATAAATATTGTTTGCCTAAGGCAGGCATCTTCTCTTGGCTTGCAATTCAAAATAAGCTCCTAACTACGGACAAATTTAGGAGAATGGGGTATGAGGGCCCTAGTAGATGTCCTCTTTGCGAGGTAGATGAGGAAGACACCAATCATATCCTCCTTAACTGCCCCTTTGCTCACCAATGTTGGATTTGGTTCACCAACAAACTTGAATGGTCGGTAGCCTTCCCCCATAGCATCTTAGGAATGCTCAAGGCATGGCCTCTCCTCAAGCATTGTTTTCTCTTTGAAGGTTTATGGACAACTCTCCCTTTTTCCATAATGTGGGAACTATGGAAGGAGAGAAATTGACGTCTCTTTAAGAATGAAAAACTAGAAGTTCTCAGAATCATTAATAAGATAGAGTCAGCTATCAATGAGCTCATGAACAATCGACTTTCATTAGGCTCATCGAAGAATGCCTCTATATCATATTAGGATGAAGAAATAAAAAAATGTTAGATCAAGGGTTGCATGCAGATGGCAGCCCCCAGGCGAAGGTTGGGCGAAGCTAAAATTTGATGGGGCTTCCCGTGGCAATCCAGGGCAGGCAGGGTTAGGATGCATTGTTCATAACTGGGAAGGCAAAGAAGTAGCATCCCTTGCTTCTCCGGCTGGTATCAACACCAACAATTGGGCGGAATCGATGGCCCTGGTAGAAGGTCTGCACTTGTGTAAGAAACTAAGAGTTAAAAACCTAGATATTGAAGGAGACTCGGCTATAATTGTCAATGCTCTAAGGAAAGGCAACATGCCTAATTGGAGACTTAACACTCTACTATCAAGAGCTATTGAACTATGCAAAGGTTTTGAAAGGTTTACAGTCAATCATATTTATAGGGAAGGTAATAAAAGAGTGGATGAGATGGCCAACTTGGGAGCCGATGACACCAAACTCCTCTCGGTGCCATCCTAAGGCCATTCCCTCCTTTGTATCCTTATCCTAGTGTTCATCAGCATATATTTCTCTCCATCCTCTTATGGTTCCCCTACTCAGACTCTGGTTGTCTCGTATTAATCCCCCGCCTGTAGACCTTCCCTTGGTCCCCTGCATATATGTATAAAGTTTCAGACATATACTCTTTTAAAACATGCCCATATATCTGCTCTCCCAGAATTTTACTCAGATAGTCATCCTTAATCCCTTGATCTGTATAATCATTATTACACAAATACTCAATCTTATATATATCTCTTCTTCACACCCATTTAGTCCTTCCTTCCTCAGGCTCTATGAGAGGCTCCTCTTTTAATATTTTTGAATATACTTATCTGGAATTTTCATATTCCCACCCTGATTCTGACATCCATCTGCATATTCAGCCTCACATCTGTACTCACACATATATATATATATATATATATATATATATATATATATATATATATATATACACTTAGATATAATCTCACATTCTTGCAATCCAGGGTCCTTTTAGGTATTAACTGGGAAGAGACAAGCACTCTCACCCGCGTCGTCTGTATTAATACTCTCTTGACAATTATATATTTATTTATATATATATATATACATAGATACATATATATATCTTTAAGGATACATTTTCTTTTGATACCCTTATATAAACATCTACACTAAGCAGGGATTTCCTCCTTCCCATATATATATGTATATTTATATATATAGTCTTATATATACATATTTATATAGCTACACACACACACACACACACATATATATTAGTCTCTTGGCACTTTTATAGGTCTTTATATTCTCATTTTCAGATGTTGAGATTCATATTTTATATAAATATAGTTATTTTCATCCTCAAATATTTGCTTAAACCCTTATTTCATTTATTTCTTTCTTATATTTGTAGGTATATATATCTTTATACATATTTATATATACTTAGAGTCACACTTTTAAATATATATACATGTATATATTTTTCTAGGTAAATTTTCTCTTACCTCTCCTTATTTATATACATTCGGTTTAGATATATATATATATTTCTCACTTATTCAGATTATCCCTCCTAGTTATAGATGTTTAAGTTTATGTAGGCATTTTACCACAGGTCTCATTTTCTCATAATACTTGATTACTCCTAAAGTTAGCTTTATGTAGTCTTGTTGCTCCGTAGGGATAAGCTTTAAGACTAGAAGGAGACAATACCATACATCAATAAGCATAGGTATATAAATGTGCTGACATGCTTTGCATTAAGATATATGCAGTCATGGAGATATAGGTATTATTATTCATGTAGATATTGCCTTCTTCTAGGACTAAAACTTACCTCGATATCCTCATCTCTAATTCACCTTTTATTAGCCCCTATATTTGGTAAGCCATAGTAGACGTTTGAGACCTGATGGGCAGACATCATACGTCAGCCCTCTTTCTCGATCAAATCTTATTGATGGCTCCTTGCAAAATTGAGGCTATGTTCCCTCAGAGATGTGACTGTCTAGGTACTATTTGCCTGATGGCTATAGACAGTGGTATTAATTACCTTGATCCTTGAAGATTGCACTCCATGCATCGTATCAACTCATTATGTAGTTGCTCATTATGATGCATTAAGAGTGTGAGTTCTATTTAGTATGCCAAGCAGGTCCGTCATTTCTCAATTAAGCTACAATGGATACCACTCTCAGGCTTCTAGGGTTGAAACGCCAGATGGATTTTGTAGGTGAGATCAAGGATGAAAGAATGAAAGGAATCCTCATCCAACAGAACTCTCTGATCTCTGGAGTAGTTATGAAATTTTTAGGGAAAGAATTCATTATGAATGAGGACCGAAACAGAGCAAATTCGGATATTGCCGCAATGTTTTTAGCCCTCGCAATGCATTTTGAGAAAGATAGGGATATTGTGATGAAATTATGCAAGAAGGTCTTCATTAAAGATATCCTCAATGAATTGGAGAGGGTGGTGATAAATATTGACGAGGAACTCACAGCTCCCAAACCTAGGGATTATGAAATCCTTATCAGAATGAATAACCCAGTTCCTCGCTATCCCATTCTAATAATCGGTGACCCTGTTGCATTCGAAGCTCTTCATCCTGTTAGGAGCAGAAATCTCCTATTCCTCTCTTGGATTCTTCTAGTAAAGAAACCTCCTCATGAGAAATGGTTGAGTAAATATCTGGAGGTGGAGAATATCATGGTCATCCCTAATCATATGCCAATCCCGCACTCCCCTGCTGACCCATCAGCATCAAAGCCAGGAAACCCTAGCTCCAAGCCTCTCCACAGGACAGGCAAGAAGAGTTGAAGCTCCTCTGGGATGACATGCTTCTAGGCATATGTTCTGTTATCAAAGGACCCCTTTTTTGTTTTGTAAGTAACAAAACATTTTCTTTTGGGTATTTTTACTTATCTTATAAACTCTTTAGAAAAGTTTCATAAATATGTTTAAGCTCTGCTAATACTCTCTCGGTGAACTTCAGATGGTATTGCCTTTTAGCCATTTCTAAGTTTCTATTATATTTTGGACATATATAGACATGCAGCCATATATCCACATTTATATACAGATATATGTATATATGCTTATATATTTGCAAAATGTGGTTCTTTCAAATTCTAATTCTTCTTTCCAGTATTCTTGGGTTGGACCCGCTTAGATAGTTCTTTCATTTCTTTTTAAGCCTCCCACAATACACTTAGGGTAGGAAGGAATCTTTGTTTAATCAATACCTATGATGAATGATAGCCCACTGCGCTATCCATGTTGGAAGGGCTGAAGCTTCCTTTAGAAGGCAAGCAGCTAGGACTATGCATTCGGGGATCCTTTTGTGTAAATTTTGATCTTTCATGATGATATGTCTTTGTTTGGATCTTCTAAAGTTACGGGCTATAATGACACCAGGATGCTTTAGCTTAGCTTCAATATTTTGTTAAGTTGTGTTTACTCTATGCTACATCTTCTTCTCTGTGTATGATTGTTCTCAGTTACCTTCAGGATCTCAGGGCCTTTCATTATCACAATTCAGAGCTATATATAATATGTATATATATATATATATATATTCATATATATATATATATATATATATATATATATATATATATATATATATATATATATAAATATATATATTCATCTCTATATGAGGAATATATTCAAACATACATCTACATAACGATATTTAAATACAATTATATGTATATATGTTCATATATTTTCTTAATTACCTATTGTTTACTCATACTTTGAAAATTAATAGACTCTGAGGTATATTTCAATATTCATCTTTCTTTCAAATTTAGTTTGTCCCTAGTAATCTCCAGAATAATATTATTAGATATAGGATCGCTTTGATAAGTTGTGTTTATGCTTTGATCTTCAGAAGTTTCGAGCTATAATGACACTAGGAAGCTTTATCTTAGCTTTAAGATTTTGTTAAGCTGTGTTTATGCTTTGCTACATCTTCTTCTATGTATGATCGGTCCCAGTTACCCTCAGGCTCTCTAGGCCTTTCATGACCGCAATTTAGACCTATATGTGTGTGTGTGTGTGTGGGCACACACACACACACACACACACACACACACACATATAAACATATCTATATATATATTTTTATATGAGGAATATATTCAGGAATTCATCTTTATAACCATACTTTTATATAGTCATATGTATATATGTTCATATATAATCTTAATTACATGCCTTTTTTCTCAGACTTTAAGATTAATAGACTCTGATGTATATTTCAATATTTATCGTCTTTCAATTTTAACTCCTTCCTAGTAATCTCAAAAATAATATTATTAACATTAGGGACGATCTGATATCTCACTTATGCTTGCCCACGACACTTAACTAGGGCTGGAAGGCTCTTGTTTGAAATATTTTCTAGGATGGAAGGTAGCTCCCTGCGATCTCTTTGTAGAAATACTTATGGAATTGGTTGATTGCTCATTGAGTTTATCTTCCATTCTCTGATGGGTAATCATTGACCATGCATTATGTTTCATGAAGATTTTCGATACTAATATCTTGAGTTTTGCATCTTCTCAGGGTGACCATCCAGGCAGGTATGACTAATTTTGTAAGTCAGAAGTTGACCTTTGTTTGGTTTTCCTTCTCCTAACATTCTGGTAAGAAATATTTAAGATTATGTGCAGATTAGGGAGTAGAGCATGCTTAACCATGTTTTTAAGGAATAGTAAGGGTTGTCACTTTCAACTAGCAGGATCATTCCAAGAGAGGGGCAGTATGTTGGTCAAATTTATAGAAAGGACTCTCACATGCAATCCTCATGTCTATTTTGGGCAAGATCCCTCGTGATCTTTTATCTCCATTTGTAACTTAAGTCTTAATATTTCTTCTGATCCTTGAGGGATCTGGGCTAGACCAGAGGTTTTCGTCCCTCCATTCTTTCCTACCGGTGCCCACACTAAATGGAGGTGTAAATGTAAATGTAACTATTTTTTAATTAATAAAATTCCTTGGCCTCGACCTTTTATCGATCAAAAAAAAAAAAATCTCTAATTTTTTTTATTAGTGTGTGTTAAAAAAATAAGTTAAGGATGTAGTTTCATGAAAAGAACTCAAGCTTCTATGTTTACTCCAAAGTCAAACTAACGGAATAAAAAAATTACCCCATAGAAATAAATGGATCTTTTTAGCAAAATGTGTAACCTACTTTACAGACAACCTCATAATTCACAAGACTAAGGAAAGAACCATTGCTTTAAAACAATTGACTAGCAATAAAATCCAAAATTAGTCATAGGTCATGGTGAGTGAAGGACAATATTATAATATTCTATTTCTCTTTAATTGTCCTATTGACAGCTTAAGAAAACAATCTCTAGCATTTGGAAAAGTTTAATGATGAAAAGGAGATGCCCTCTCCTAGATCAAGTGATACAACTTTTGTTGATGAGCCTTTCATCTTAATCTAGAGAATTCTTGTTCCTCAATCTAATTTTTTAGTACCATCTTTAGGAAAGTGGAGCCAAAATTTTGGAACCAACAAAATGATGACTATATTGTTCAACAATCAATTATTTATATTGGTACAACTATGCTATTAGGTTATTACAACAATACTTTCATGTATGCATAATATATGGTACAAATGTCCTTGATATTTTCATCTTTTATTTGTGTTGTGGTGAATAAACATGGTCTACCTCAGGTTATTGCCCTTCGTCAACTTGGTTATTGTCAAGAAAGTAAGTTTGAAGATAAGTGATTTAGTTATGTATGGTATCATCCAAAGAATAGTGATTCCTTTTCCTCTACTTTTGCATAATATGATGCATCCATTCAATAAATTATTGGTCTTGGGTAGCATATATTGGTACTATAACTTTGTATATTACAGTCCAAAAACCAAATCGTGGCCCTAAAAACAAAAAATTTAATCCAAAATTGTCCACTTGTGAAGATGAGGAACTTATTGTAGCATCCAATGAGTTGGTTACAAATGACACTAATCTCACTCTTATCCAAATATTAGCTTTAATATAAAAAAATATGGAAGTTTGAGTGTCATCTCTATTTTGAATCTAATATTCACAATTTTTGTGACTAACTTCCTAGAGGATAATTTAACAAATAAAACATCAATGTATGTTGACCTATACGCTAAGACCATTGAGCTTCATTCGAGTTCACTAGAAGAGAAATAAAACTTGTAAATCTCAAATAGGATCATGGATGGGTATATCTTATTGAGGAAATCAATCAAGAATAAAATATATAAATTATGATGCCCTCAAGAGCTCAAGTTGGTGATTCATTAGTTTTAAATTTGATGAACTTTAGGGTGTGCCTTGTAATGGTAATTCTCTTGAAGATCATGTTTCAAGTATGAATTTTAAGGTAAAGGGAAATTAACTGGGTAGTTCATTACTTGATTTACCTCATGCGTTCTCTTTATTTGCACTAATGATTTAAGTATAGATTGAAATTATATTTTTGATCAAAATTTATCTAGATATAGGTCACTCATGTTAATGATGTTTTAACTTTTTAATCCTTAAAGCTTTCCTAAAATTAATGGATTGTATAAATTGATAATTATCATGAGGGCTTAAGTTCTAATATAATGAAGCAGTATGTTGTCTTAGATACATGTCTTTTATATGGGGCCTAAATTGTTTCATGCAATGAAAAGGAATGAAGAATTTTTTTTGCAAACCTAATTAGAATAGTTGTTTTATTTTTAGTAAGTTATAATGAAAATTTTACAATAGAGACATAAATTGAGGAACTTGGTTCTTCACATGAGGTACCTCATGAATTTGATGTTTTTTTTCTAATCATTTAACTAATGGCTTGGATCATGCTTGTGATCTAACCATTTGAATGACTATATTAGTTATGATCAGAATACACATTGGTCAACAATTATAAGGATCTTTCTAGGTAGATAGGTATTGATGTGACTCTTTTCATTTTAATCATGATTAAGTATTTGTGCTAAGGATTGATATGTTGCACCCAAGTTTAAATATTTCACTTTAGACATATTTGCATGCATTAACGTGAGGTGGGGATACAATATTCCAATAATCTTGACATGAATTATGTATCTCATCTAGGAACTATGTCTAATCTTGAAGAGTTTCAATTCTAGATATGCATAAGGGGCTTCCATATGTAAATAAAACTTATGATCATCTATTCCACAGGGAAATAGCACAAACATGTGTCGCACTTGGGGCTAATTGGGCGTAGTCCATCTCGACTGAGTTCGGTCGAACTAAGTCCGACCGGACTATTTCTCTGCCATGTGCCACCTAAATGGCACAAATAGTTCAGTCAAACTCAATTTGGTCGATCTATTGGTGCCATAATCCAGCTTTTTTGTGAGCACCCGAATGCAAAAGAGTCAAAATAATTCAAAATAGTTTGGTCAAATTGAGTTTGGCCAAACTCACCTATGTGGCAGGTGATGTGGTAGCCAAATCACCTATTTTGTTTGCATTTCTGAAACTTTTCACTTCTGATTAATTTTCTTCAAGCAAAATATTTTTTTACAAAAATAAAAATATACTCTTTCGTATAGCTCGAAGCACAAATCTGCATATATAATTTTTTTAATATTTTGATTAATTTTAGTATTTTTTATTTTTTAAACATTGCGAGTAGGTTTCTTAAGTTCAAAAAGAGGCTAATTTGAAATTTAAAAAATAAATATTAAATGATATTAAAAAAAATTAAATTTTTTTTTCACTAGATGAGTGAATCTTCTCCGAAAGGGTATAATTTTTTTTTGATAATGATAATTATAGTAGATAAAAGGTGATGTCGAATGAAAACTACCAAATTCAAATGTGTTGGACTTTAAAATATTATTATGAGAAAAATATACATAAAAAAATAAAAAATAAAAAATTTCACACTACATATATATGTCATCTATTCGGAAAATTAAAAAAAAAATCATTTTTTTTTTTTTTGGTGATGCCGACTAGAACCCTTGATTTTCAGCAATAAAACATTTGTCTTTGAATATATAAAAAAATGTCAACTTGTTTAAAAAAGAAACAAACATAAATTTCTTAAATATTTCTATATTTGATCAATTTAGATCATTTTGAAATTCAATTTAGAAATGTCACTTTTATGTGGTTGAAGTTAAACGGTTTTAGTTGTGTTGGTCACTTCCTTTGTAAAAGTGTGACACAACATTGTGCTTTTACCCCATAGAGCATCGTTGTTTTGAGGTTTGTATTGTTTGCCTTGATTCACATGTTGGAGATACGAAATCTAATGCAATCTAAGCCTCGGTGATGAGAGTTCCCACTTTCTTATTTGCTTGAGTGGAGTTGACAATATATTATTTTATAAGTTATGTTGTATTGTTCCAAGGGCTAAAATCTTGTTTGGTAATATGAATAAGCATGAAAAATATTATTCTTGATTATGGTTTCCTTCTATGATGACTTCCCTTGGGGGTTTGGTCTTAATTCCTTTAGTATTGGTGCATGCATATAAGGATGTATGAGGTGTCCTATATTGTAGTTGAGCAAGATATACATTACTAATTTGAGAATTTTTCACTCATTTAAGAAGATTACCTTTGACTATGGTAAGAATGCATTCACAAAATGAATCCATTTCATGACATTTCTCACAACATGATCTATATGAATCTGTTTTCACAATTAACAAAGTATGCCTTTACTCTCACATAATAATTCATCACAATTTTTGCATTTTCACAAAAACTCAAAAACTAAGTGTTTCCATTGAAATCCATTAAAATAGCTTAAAATTCACCATAAATTGAAATTGTTGAACTTAAAATTATAAATATGCACTTTTGGAAATAAGGTGCCCAAAATTCACTTTTTGACATAGAATACACTTTTGACATAGAATACACTTTTTGATCATAACCCCATTTTCAAAAAAATCTAAAAATATCTAACAAATAAATTCCAATACAACAATTTTGATTGAATGAAAAACATGGAAGAATAATCATACTCTACTACTTCTAATTTAACCTTTCAATATGAAAAATATTGAGCATAGATAAATAAATAAACAAAATGCATCTATATTAGCAAGAAATTGAAATGAAGAGTTCTCCAAGAACAATCAACAAACCCTTGAATGCATTCACAAGATAAATCTCCTTCCAATTCTTAATCTAATATAATTGCTCTCATCCAGTTTGGTTTCCAAATAAATTCCCAAACACAAAAACGAGGTTTCAAGTAAAGAGGTTTTTTTCATTTTCCATTTCCTCCAAAATATTCAAGTCTGAAATGAAAAAAGGTTTTTTTTGTTTTAACTCAATTTCAATTCTCACTTTTTCAAAATAAATTAAATAATGCGTTTCCTTTATTTTTCAACTAATTTCCTTTAACCTTAATTTTGTCCAACATAAAATTAAATTTTGCTTACATCCATATTTAATATTCAACATCAGTTTTATGATTTAAAACTACATAAGCATATTTTAATTTAATTTTATGAAAAACATGAATTTAAACCATATGTTGAAACACACATTCACTAGGCATTCACATAGGGTATATTTTGAAAATCATACCAAAGGCAATATAGAGCTATTTGAATTGAGTATGATGGGTAAGGAAAACAATTATGACCAATGTGGAATCTCCAATATAACCATTGTTTAGGTATAACTTAGACCTATGGAGCTAGGTATAAAAATAACTTATACCTATAACCATTCTACAAACATCACGTGTGCATGTGCATATACATAAAATTCAAAGCGTAGAAAAAATCGCCCAACAAGGTTCATAGGGTTAAGTGTAAAATGAACATCAACACATCCAATTACCAAATTATGAAAATTAAATCTCAGATACATCATATACATAAATTCATTGCATTTAAAAAGTATAATCATGATAACATCAAATTATTACATAATTATTATTGCACATGTCCATTAATTTAAAGCATAATATAATAAACCATTTATGCTAGTGTCTCATACACATTTCACGAATGACACATCAACAATATGCATCAAACCCTTGCAAGGAACTTGGCAAAATAAAATACACACATCTCAAAGCAGATAGTGTTGACATCCAGTATCCTAGACAATCATCATCTTGAACATGTTGGAGATACAAACACATAAAAGAACACAAGAACATAAGTCATAAATAAAATGGTGAATTTGAACCGATTTTGTCCATACATATGAAGAAACATAAGCCTATGCATATTATGACATAGTTAAAAAATAATGCCAAGATCTATATATCCCTAGGCTACAAACAAAAAGGCATTACAAAATAATTTTGAAGTATAAATCCATTTGGGACACCCATTAATCTAACTTCCCTATGCTATTCTCACCATCATAGGGTACAAAGTATATCATTTTTTTCTACCACCTTGGGGAATCTTCCCTTACAGTAATCACCTTGCTCCAACTCTACTCTTTTTATTTTGTCTCTCTTTTTGTATTCTCCTTTGAGACTCTACTCTAATCTTTCAAACTTATCCTCAATACTATAAATACAAGAAACATCTTTAATTTTTTGATACCTAGTTTCCCCATCATCTCCTCTTACCATTCTTACCGTTCTCAACCATTATATTGAAATTAGATTTTCGGCTCAAAAGTTAGTAAATCTCAATTATCAAATCTAACTTTGTAGATGAAATTACACTTGTACAAAACCTATAAATGTAAAATTTTCTAAATGAAATGCTTTGATACCATTGTAATTTTTAATCAGGTCACATCTCAATTTATTATTTCATAGAAAATAATAAGAACCAACCATTTGACACTAAGTGTGGTGATCTATCAATTGACATCAATAATGCTCAATAATCCTTTTCTATGTGACATCCAACAATTATTCTCATAGACTCTAAGAAAACCATAATTCTATTTGTTATTAAGGCTCATAAGCCATTTGGACAAATGCTATAGAGTGGAAGGTATTCTTTAAAAGGCTAAAATAATTCTGATAAATTTAAATATTTTCCCTTTACTTAATAATTTATAACATGATACTGGATCTAGCAACCTGTTACTTAATTTTTAAGTTTCATGGGTTCATGTAATTTTTAATTAGTATAATACATAATTAAATATTCTCATAGCATACTAGAGTATCTGTAGTTCAATATTTGAATGTTGAGTTGTAGGTGGATAAGGTTCGTTGAAATTATGAAACGAGTATTTAATCATAAAATTGTCATGTAGATGCTTTTATTTTATCTACCATCCCAGTTTTTTGTTTTCTTTTAAATCTTATGTTGATAATTTAATAATTATAAAAATATTATAATTTGTTACGTATTTGAAACAAGCATAAAAAGGAATTCATAAGATTGTTGTTTGCTAAAAAATCTCTATTTTTTTAATAGTGTGTTTAAAAAACAAGTTAAAGGTATAGTTTCATGAAAGGAACTCGAGCTTCTATGTTTACTCCAAGATCAATCCAATGGAATAAAAAGAAAATTTTCACATAATTAAATGAATCTTTTTAACAAAATAGAAGCTCCACATAGATAAATACAAACATTGAATATTTTCTTCCCCCAATTTAGAATTGTTATATATGTTTGGTAGTCTATATATAACATCTTTTAAAGTCTAATTATAATTCCATATTATTACTACAATTTCCCATCTAAACATCTTGGCCTCTTATTGAATTATCGTAGGGAAAGAAAAAGTAATCCCCTTCAATGGAATGATGAAGGCATAGCTTAAGTAGTTGCATATGAGATCTTATTGTAACAATATTTTTTTTATCTTAAACCAATTTACTACTTAATTTTTATTCGCATTAAGCCACAAGCCTTGCAAAATGTCGAAGATACTTTATAGCTTCATTAATGACAACCCCATAATTGACAAGACTAATGAAAGAACCATTTCTTTCAAACAATTGACTAGCAATAAAAATCCAAAATCGGGGAGACAAGGTAATGGTTGTGATAAGGATGTAGGCATTCATGACATTCATGTGAGAGGATTGTAACACTTATTTATTAACACTGATATTATTAAGAGGTGAAATAGTTTTCCCAAATAAAAACATAATTGCATAGCAATTTAAAATATTTAATTATAGAAAAAAGAATAATATTAACTTTTCCAACATCTTTTTTTCAATTGGTGAGTTTTATGTAAATTCATATAGTCGTTTACCTACTTGATACAAGAGCATGAGCCTCAGGCTAAAACTTCTTTGACTAGGAGTGAAAGAAATCTTGGCCTCGTCCCTTAAATCCACATAATAGTTTAGCTACTTGATACGAGACCATGAGCCTTACACCAAAACCTCTCTAACTAAGACTTAAGAACTAAGGGATATCCACCCTACTAAAAAAATCCCATCCTCATCCCTTAAATCCATAAAATCATTTATCTACTTCATACAAGAACACAAGCATTAGGTTAATACCTTTTCACCAAGAATTAAGGGATATCCATCCTACTAAACGAATCCTCGCCTCATCCCCTGCGATATTCAATTACTTAATCCTAGATAAACTCATTCAAAACCATTCAATTTTACGAAAAGATAAAAAAGATCAAAAATCTATTTACTTCCGTAATAAAAACCCACATGAAAAACCCAGTTCTTTGTTTTCTTTCGATGACAGATCCTCAAAGACGTCATTTGTGCTGAACTAATTCGTTCAACGGCATGCGTATGCATTCCACATTCCATAATTACGATAAAACTGTGTGACAGCTTAAAAATCATCCATACTCAGAAATCTGCAGTCACATCGATTAATAAATTACTTACCTCATTTTCCTAAAAATTTCTTGTCAACTTGGAAACTAATTTCCAGCGCCGCTATTTGAACAGACGCGTGGACAAATAATTTCCACACTGAATAGTGAATTTCGAATCTTCGGGTACATTCCTCGACACATTTAATAACAATCCCTCGCTCTTAACAGAAATCAGAAAAAGGTTTGGTAATTATTTCATAATTTGGAGATGAGCCTGGATTAATGTAACAAAATTATTAGATTTATGGTTAAACTAAAATCTGTGGGTGATTAGTGAACTTTCAAATCAGTATCTTTATTTAGATTCCCAGTGACGATTAATCTAAAAGATTCAATTGAAGAAGGGCAATTAATGTAACAAAGTTATTAGCTATTGATGAAAAATAATTCTGTTTGATTCAACAATGAACATGACTAGATTCATACATGTACAAAGATCGAAAATACAATTCATGAAAATTTGTATTGTTGGTCTGTGCCTTCGAATCTGTCTTTTTAGGTCTTTTTGTTTGATTCGGTATATTAATAATTGTTCAAATTTTATAACCGTTTTGAGGTAATCGATTTAATAAAATTCATTATATTATATATCTTCCTTTTATGCTTTCCACCCTACACTTGTGATAATTTATGATCTTCACGTATAGCTATATGTTTGTTGTTTCTTTTATGTTCATATCATAACAACCTACATGATCATTTGATGGTATAGATTTTAAAGGAATGAACATAATGAGATTATGAATAATGTTTTGCTATGATTGTTGAAGTGGAAAATCTTGATAATCATTCACAAAGAAGATGAATTCATTTTGTGGTGACCAAGAGTTTCATCTTCTTTGTGGTGACTAAGAGTTTCATCTTCTTTGTGGTGACCAAGAGTGAGACTCGCTATGATAGCAAATCTCATTGATAATCTACATGATTGATGTTTGTTGCGCATTTGCCGAGATTGTAGTTATTGATGAGACTGATATTCATTGTGTAAGTCGAAAAGTTGATATCTACAACTTTGGTGTAATCCTCATGGAAGTAAGTCAGAGCTTTGGAACAAGGTATGGAGTATGAGCATCCATCAAAGGGGGATTATTTAGATATTATAGTTGGAAAATCTATGTAGACATGTTTGAAAAATATGGAAACATAGGCGAGGCATGTACATTGTTTGACAGGATGCCTCAAACAAATTTGGTGTCATTGAATGTTATGGTTGCAAGAGATGCACAAAATGCATTTTTTGAAAAGATTTAGAAAATTTCGATCAAATATAATTCATAGATGTAAAGCCTTACGAAGCAATATTTTTCAGCATCTTCCTTACCTGTGCCAAAATGAGAGCTTTAAAAGAACGAGCGCTTCACTGGTTGGGCAATATTATATCACATGCATTCATATTGGGGGGTTTAATATCCCAAAATTGAGGGTACAATATATTGCATACCGATGAAAATAGGGGGGTTTTTAATTCAGGATATGAAAAAATATAATATTTGGTGAAAATAGGAGGCTTTTAATTTGGGCTAAGTATTGGGAGAGAGTGACAAAAAAAGAGTTTAGGGCAATATTTTTTGAAATTAGGGGGATTATTTAGTATGCCATGAATGCATGTGATATAACCTAAGTTCACTAAGTGAAGCCCTCATGTTTAAAACGAGATATGGATATCCTATAAGAATTTTGACAGATGTTGTAGCTGCAACTACCCTGGTAGACATGTATGCAAGATGTGGATGCATATAAACCAGGCATGCGAATTGTTTGACAAAATACTTCTAAGGAAAATTTCAAACTGGCATGTGAAATATGTCAAATTCTGGTTTCCTCTCTACTATTATGGAATATAATTTCAACTTTCTTTGCGTCTTATAATAACTCCCTAATCATGATTTTGATTGAGAATTCTAGTTTAAGCATTCTTATTTGGATTTCTCATTGGAAGTACTTTGTGACAGTTTTTATTATGTTAACCTGAGGTCCCAAGGAGGGGGGCTTCCTAAAAAATAGAGTTGGAGCTGCTGAGATTTTTTAGGAAAATTATAAAACTACTAGTCCCATGATTTTTGTAGTTTAGTTCAGCTTAAAAATTTAGGGAAGCTAGTGGTCTCATGAATAGAATAACTTTGTCTTCTATACTATGTGCATGATAAAACAAGTAAAAAAAATTCATTTTCCCTCCAAAACTATTTTTTATTGGAAATTAAACTTAGATGTTTAACAAGTGGTAGAAAATATTCCTAAGTTACTGGGGCAATTTCTAGCCCCACCCCATTTTCACCCACTGAAATTTACAGGCCTAAAAAGTAGGGGCTTCTATTTTTTAGGAAAAGATTTCAAATAATCCCACGACACAAACAAAAAATCTTCATGGGACCACCTCTTCCTTAAAAATAGAACTTAAGCCCCTCCCATGGGACCCCTGCCTTACCCCTCTTTCCATAGCTTTGCAAGTAGGTTAGTGAGTCAATTCAAAGATATTCAAGCCAAATTCCCAAATTTATTTGTAACATCCACACTACCTATAAACCCCAATGATTTTTATTAGATTGAAGCCTCAAATATCCCATTGTTGGAACATAACACTCTACCACTTCTCAGCTTAGTTTCCTATCTTTCTTCCATTAGTCAAAGCACTCCAGTTTAGAGAGGAGATAAAGAGAATAAAAAAGCTAAGCCAATGAGTACTTTATGCCACATATTTGACAAGCATCTCATCTACTAATTCCTAGGTGTGAGATTTTAACTTACACATAATTTTGAATATGAGAATATTTTTCTTTGAAAAAGGTTATATTAGAATTGAAAATAGATTAATCATATCTAGTCTTATTTAGATTGGTAAAATTTTGCAATTATATTATGAATTAGAAATAGCTAAATCAAATTTGCATGTGATATTGTATTAGATAGCTTAATATATTGTAGATTTAATTTCAAGTTAAAATAATTAATCAAAACTATTTTGAAAATTCCTTGCTAACATAACAAGACAACCAATTTGGTAAAGTTCATACAAATAGATCCAAGGCAATCAATGAATCAAACTAATCAAAATTAAAAAAAGTTTGTTGAAGTTACATTTATAATCATTGAATTAGATTAGTTAATCAATTCACATTTGATTTAGGGAAATACAAAAATCTATGTAATAGTTGTTTATTTCTTACGTTTAGATTAAACCCTTTAATTAGTTCATTTTCACTTAGAAAGAAACATCAATCAATCAAGTATCCTTGCCAACAAGTACGATGTGCTAGTTCTCATTTTGATTGTGTCTATTTATGCTTGAATCCAAATCCCTTGTGTTCCTTGACATTGTTTTACCTACCATTTGTAATCAATTTCAGAAATCAATAGCAGTTAGTCACTATTTAAGTTTATTTTTTTGTTCCCCTTATTCATCCCCCAAGCCTATCATGTGCTAGAAAATGATAAAGTCTCATTATTTTCTAATTTCAGTGTTTTTTTGTCACTCTTTAACTTTTTATAGGTTGTTATACTTTCAAATTTTCATACTTCCTCATTTAATCATGTCTTCCTTCCTAAGTCCAATTTTACATTTTTTGTTGCCAACCTATTGAATTTCCCCTTCCAACCAACTCGTTTCTCTTCATTTTTCATTTTCCTTCATTCTTATTAGAGCATCGAACCTTTTCATCCCATCATCCCTTTCCATCAAACCCTAATCTTTCTCTTAACCTTATCATTATTTCAAAATTCCCCCCACTTGGGTACCTTTTCCATGATAACCTTGATTCCTTGAAGCCTTAACTCAATCATTTGCAATGTTACCTTTATCAAACTCGCACTTTCATTCTTCCCCTTACCTCAGTACCTATCCTCAAACTCTTATCCTAACTAACTTCAACTACTTTGAGATTATGTATTTTGAACTACTCGTATTTGGATACCTAGTATGCTATATACTTGATCCCCAACTCTTGATAAGTGGTATGAGTATGAGTCATCCATGAACCCTAATACTTTGCTACTCTCTTATATCATTGAGATGTTATATTTAGATTTCCCCTTGTCTACATAACTTAGTTGTATGGGTTTATTTTTCATCAATAACCCTAAAACTCAGAAAGTCTTATCTCTTACCTTGTTCACTCCCACATACTTTCCTACACATCATACAATGCTAAAAATTATTTGATAAGGCTTTACAATTACTATCTAGATCAAGTTTTTTAGTCCCCAAAATTTTTTATTTTATTTCAAAAGTGTGAATCTAAATGAAAAAATATGAAGGTGGCCCATGATATACTGAATGTGATGGTTAGGGTTTTAAGTCAAACGATATTCACACCATCCCTTGACTTTTATTTCAGTGAATTTTGTAGGCTCTTCCTTGGATTACTCTCCAAAAACAAAGCTTCCATAAAAGAAAAGAATGATTTACAAGTCTATAGAATGTTCCTCAACACCTCTTGACACATTTATAAATAAATTTCATGCAATTTTAGTCATGAAACACTAGAGATTGACTGTTGTGATCTAATAATAATGGGTTTTCTCATGTTATCCATAATTCATCATCTTTAGGCTCCCATATGAAAACTAGGCACCTAATTTATGAATCTACATATAATAGTTCACTTTCCATTCAAAGGGTTGGTCATTTTTCTCTCTCCACATGATTGTGACTTAAAGGAGACTCTAGGATTTCAAAATTTATAAATCTAGTTTCGAATAGAGAAATATAATAGTTATGAGAGATTCATTTCTATATACATGGTTACCTCATTAGGGCTTTTAGCCCTTGCATTCATCACTACATTTTTAGATTCTCCCTAATTTGTTCTTGAGGATGGTCTTCAAGAATTAGGATACTCACCTATTAATTAATAAATCGTAGATTAATTACTTAGGTACCCTATGAATTTATTACACTTAAACTAAGCCATGTAATTCTCTTATATATTTGGATTGAGCTAGCTATAGTTCATGTTGTCTCAATTCAAAGGATGACGACACTTGTCATGATATAACTTAATCCTCATCTAGGGTTTCATCTATGGTTTTGATGTTTTAAGCATTCATTGAAACTTGTACTAATTCATTTAGATACATTAAATCTAATTATCAATTTTGAATTAATTTCTCTCTCAAGATTGCATAGAACAATCAATATATTTCTCTTCAAATGTGATAGTTGTTTTGGTTGTAGACGATTTGTGGGAGTTACAAGGTTTGATATCAACTCCAACACCTCCATCATGGTGCAATAGGTGTTCAAAAGGTGATTCAAAGATCTACACAATGGAATAGGTAGTGTTTCTATATTATGCATAAAAATATTTTATATTATAATTATTTAAAATTCATTGTTCATTTTTGAAACATCAAATGTTCATTTCATATGAAGTCCCTTTTCATGATTTTTTTGTAACAATCATCTAAAAATACTTAAAATATTAAATGAGAAATCAATAATAAAATTAGGATTTTTACTAAGGAGAGTTGTAAATTTGCATAAACCATCATATCTCTATCTATCCCTTTCTCTACTTATCTATTTCCACTTATTTCTCTATTCCCCCCCCCCTCCCTCTCTCTCTCTCTCTCTCTCTCTCTCTCTCTCTCTCTCTCTCTCTCTCTCTCACTCTCTCTCTCTCATACACACACACACACACACACACACACATTCATACACACAGAGTCCTTATTTCTCCCTCCCTTTATCTCTTCTCCCTTGTAACAAATAAAGATATATCTATAAAGGTCTTTTAAGAGACATGGATAAATATGGAAAGACAAGGATGGATATAAAGAGGGAAACATTTCCAAAGATAGAAAAAAAGAGATATGAAGATAGAGATAGAAATGAAGATAGCGCTTGGAGAGGGAAGAGGAATAGATATATAGATAGAGAGAGGTAAAGGGAGAGTTAAATATAGAGAGAGATAGGTAGGTAACTATAGAGAGAGGGGTACAAAGAGCATGATACAAGAGCATGAGCCTTAGGCTAATTGGTAAGGTATCTGCCATGTGTAATTTTCAATTGATGAGTTAATGTAAATTCATATAGTCATTTACCTACTTGATACAAGAGCATGAGCCTTAGGCTATAACTTCTTTGACTAGGAGTGAAAGAAATCTTGGCCTTGTCCCTTAAATCCACATAATAGTTTAGCTACTTGATACGAGACCATGAGCCTTACACCAAAACCTCTCTAACTAAGACTTAAGAATTAAGGGATATCCACCCTACTAAAAAAATCCCTTCCTCATCCCTTAAATCTATAAAATCATTTATCTACTTCATACAAGAACACAAGCATTAGGTTAATACCTTTTCAACCAAGAATTAAGGGATATACATCCTACTAAATGAATCCTCCCCTCATCCCCTGTGATATTCAATTACTTACTCCTAGATAAACTCATTCAAAACCATTCGATTTCACGAAAAGATAAAAAAAATCAAAAAATCTATTTACTTCCGTAATAAAAACCCACATGAAAAACCAGTTCTTTGTTTTCTTTCGATGACAGATCCTCAAAGACGTCATTTGTGCTGAACTAATTCGTTCAACGGCATGCGTATGCATTCCACATTCCATAATTACGATAAAACTGTGTGACAGCTTAAAAATCATCGATGCAAATCTGCAGTCACATCGATTAACAAATTACTTACCTCATTTTCCTAAAAATTTCATGTCAACTTGGAAACTAATTTCCAGCGCCGCTATTTGAACAGACGCGCGGACAAATAATTTCCACACTGAATAGTGAATGTCGAATCTTCGGGTACATTCGTCGACACATTTAATAACAATCCCTCGCTCTTACCAGAAATCAGAAAAAGGTTTGGTAATCATTTCATAATTTGGGGATGAACCTGGATTGATGTAACAAAATTATTAGATTTATGGTTAAACTAAAATCTGTGGGTGATTAGTGAACTTTCAAATCAGTATCTTTATTTAGATTTTCAGTGACGATTAATCTAAAAGATTCAATTGAAGAGGGGCAATTAATCTAACAAAGTTATTAGCTATTGATGAAAAATAATACTGTTTGATTCAACAATGAACATGATTGGATTCATACATGTACAAAGATCTAAAATACAATTCATGAAAATTTCTATTGTTGGTCTGTGCCTCGAGTCTGTATTTTTAGGTCTTTTTGTTTGATTCCGTATATTAATTGTTGTTCAAATTTTATAACCGTTTTGAAGTAATCGATTTAATAAAATTCATTATATTATATATCTCCCTTTTATGCTTTCAACCCTACACTTGTGATAATTTATGATCTTCATGTATAGCTATATGTTTGTTGTTTCTTTTATGTTCAAATCATATCATAGCAACCTACATGATCATTTGATGGTATAGATTTTAAAGGAATGAACATAATGAAATTATGAATAATGTTTTGTTATGATTATTGAAATGGAAAATCTTGATAATCATTCACAAAGAAGATGAATTCATTTTGTGGTGACCAAGAGTGAGACTCACTGTGATAGCAAATCTCATTGCTAATCTACATGATTGAATTCAGTATGGTAAATGGTGTAGCATCCAGTGGATCAATTTATACTGAACAACCCACGGAATCCTCGATGTGTTGTTAGAATTATGCATCCTCTATAGGTTGCACCATTAGAATGGAAGTTTCTATGTCATCCTATGTGGGTCCCTTCTCTTAATTGCAGGATCATTAATGGAGTGTGGTCTCACCTAGATACTTAGGTGTGGTGTCTTCTCACATCTCTAGAATGTGTGAGAGGGTGGTCAATTTCTCTTGTGCTATTGGTGTGAATGGTATGTGGTGGCCCAAGGGTCATGTGCTTAATGACTGTGTCAACAAACTGTGGAGCCATTGGATCTCTGTGTAAGGTGTGATCTACAATCTGCACATGATCTTGCACCTGGTGCAAATGCCGGGTTTATACATTAAACTGGTGGTCAGTTGTTTTCACGTCATCTATTATTGGGGGGCCTATATCCTTTTGTTCTATGCACCGATTGTGACGTTAGCATTTGAGTTCCTATTGTACAAATCTTTGTGGTGTACCCACGAGCTCAATGCATAATGTCAATGTTCGTGAATTACTACATGGCATCTTCCCACGCTCCTATGACGGTTTTTCAATGTTTATTTCATCACAGGCTTGCGTCATCCCCCAAATATCTTTTGATCGAATAGCTCCCACACCTCCTTCAAGCTCTAGGTTGTAATTGACGACATTGCTCGTGACTTTGGCGAATCAAATTCGGTAGGTTGTTCAATATCCTATCTAGATGCATTTGTTCTATCTAGAATGTTCTGGTTGCATTGATTTTATTTGGTGGCTTCCATGGGCTCTCGTGTAAGAATGATGTCATTGGTTATCCAACCATGCATCTATGATATGTCGATGTGGGGATAGTTGTGAGCATCCACCTCATTTGAGATGGTGACCCTTGTACCAAATGAGCTCATTTTATGTTTGTGATTGTTTGGAGGCATAGGATTGATCAATAATTGTTACACATTCTTATTAGTTGATTGAAATATGTGTTGGATATCTTATTGAACTTAATGGCGTGTGTGTGATAAATATTATATGTGTATGTATATATGCAATAAGCTGTGATAAATATTGCATCATGGATGTAGATATGGAATAAAAAGTCGTTTTACGTAGATGATTGTTTTAATGTTGTCAATGGATGTTAGTTGAGATGATATCAAAAAAAGATCTGTTAGTGTGATGTTAGATTGTTATAAGGTTTAAGGTTTAAGGTTTAAGGTTTAAGATTTAAGGTTTAAGGTGGTGTTGATATTTTTGGGTATCTTTTATTTCTTTTGTGAGTTGGTGTCCTCAACTTTTATACTATCCACCATGCCTTGTTCTCAACCAAAGGCACATTTCAATATGGACGATGAATGTGATCTACAACTTAATTTTCCTCAAATAATCTAAGAGGCCATGTACTTCAATGCTTCTTGATTGTACTAAATATATATGTCTGGCATGGATTAGGTTCATTAGATTGCATTTCCTTTTGTTGATATGTAGTTTGAGCAATGCCTAGATTATTTCTAAAATAGGGAGGCAGGCGAGGTGGTTTGTGGATCCAATTTGATTGTGACTGAATGAAGAAGATTTATCCAAATACCACAATCTAATTGATTCTAGGTTCTCTCATTCAAGTATAATTATGTAAAATACTTCCGATTGTAAGGGGTTGTTGGTTAGTCTAGGGGCTTAAATTTGTTGCATATTTTGTGCATGTTGAACAAAACTTTCTAAAGCATGAACTTGTGTTTCATGCCCTTTCCTCTTTCTATCATTTTTTGTAAGTTTAAAAATAGTAACTCAATGCAAAACTCTTTATGTTGTGAGTGCTTCAATGGTTAACTAGACAATTTTATGAAATAGACATGTTTTTTTTTTTTTTTTAAGGTTACATTTGATAGCTTGGTGATATGTTGATTAGTTAGTCTTGTAGTGTTGTACATTGTTTACCTTAACAATTTCACACTCTATTCGGCACTTTATTTAGTGTGGATTCCCCTAGTTCATTTAAAACTATTTATGCTCTATGATATCCTAGAACTTTACTAATGGTCCTACACTTAAAAATTTATCAAATAAATAACTTAAAACTAGGTCCTTTGTTAACGGCCCTAATGTTGTGTTATGCCTTTCAAAGGCCCATATTTGGGTGAACTCGGGTGTCTTGTGCCCTAGTTCTGCAAAAATGGGTTAAAATTTATGGTGTTGCAAATGTTGACCTTTATTTTGGTGATCTAATCACGATCTTTGAATTTGATTGTTACTTGTTGGCTTATACCTATATAATAACCCTTGTGATCCATATGTTAGGAGCATCTTTTATCCTTCATAATATCTAGAGGTCAATTATACAAGGAATGAGTCATCAAACTATATAGTAGCAAACTACAAGCTCTTTACACTTGCAATTTGACCACAACGAAGCTACACTCAAGGATTGATTTATGTTTCTTATTTATTGGTATCATTATGCTATGCAATAACATTTTGTAGAACTTAAAGAACACTACATCAAGCCTTTATTTATAAATCCTTTAGAGGGTTGCATACCTAATGTAAGGTTGTCAATTCAATATTTTGTATTTTGTTTAGCCTCTGTCTTGTGAGGGAACACATTCTATCTTATCATTGTTGTTGTGGTTGTGGGAACACCCCATGAGGTTTGACTTAGGCAAGCCCCTATACAACACAACCATTGTTCTCTATTTTTTTATGTTTGTAGGTCTATATTTGCTAGCGAAAAAGATACAAAAATTGACAACCATTTCTAGATTTTGGATAGACAAAAATCCTAAGACTAGGGAGCCTAGTTACATCCTTATCTTGCTAGTTTGACCCAGATTTTTAGGAGATATGTGTTTAGAGCTTCTTTATTACATTTATTGTCAAATTCCAAGTAGGGTTTCCTTACAATAGTGGGTTACAATTTTAGTGATGAAAATGAATTTTCTATTGCCCATTTTTTTTTGTAAATGCCTTCAAACTAAGGGTACCCTTCGCATGAAGGCACTTTAAGCCTTCACTTGAACCCAACCCCCTTCGAACAAAGGAATTGTCCACATAGCCTTCATTCAAAGGCTTGATGAAAGTTGTTTTCATTAATAAAATAATGGCTTTGTTCAAAGAACCCCTTTGAACTAAGGCATTATTTTATGAACTTTTTTTGAAAATGTTTAAAACTCCCAAATGAAAGTATTTTTGTCATTTGAGAGCAACAACACCCAGTTGAACCCTCGAGCCAAAGACATCCAAATGAAAAGCCTAAATTTGTGAAGCGTCCACCGGCCACATCAACATGCACCAACCACATCATCTAGGTGCACAAATATTTGTATCTTGTTCCATTTTTATTGTGTTTTCTTCTTAGAAAATCCAATTTAGTTTTCTGCAATAAAAATTAAAATACTCTTTGGAGGCGAAAATGCGAAATAGACATCCAACGCATTTGTCAGGTTTTTCGATGGGGGGGAGCAGGCAGGTTTTCGCTTCTTGCCCAAAGAGCATCTCGTTTTTCAGTCCGCCTTGTAAGAGAATCCCTGCAAAAAACACAACGGTGTCATATGAAAGGAAGGATTCGGTCTCCAGATTGGGCGTCTTTGGGATAAATAATGAATTTAGGGCTAAAAACGCCAAAACCCTGTCGCTTCCCTCCGACGGAAGATGGCAAGTGTATCATTCGAAAAGAACCAGGAAAAAGATGGGCATTAATAAAGATACAGCTTTAAAAATGGATAAGGGCACACACACAGTTTCAAAGCTTTCTCCGCCAACAGGGGCTAATTTGGAGCCGCTCGGGAAAGTTCAAATTTTTGAGCCTAAACCTAATATTAGGCAGAGCCGTATATGCAAGATACTGGATTATTTGATGGAACCCCAATTCAATTCATATAACAACTATGGGGTTTTTGTAAAATGGACTGGATTCGGTGATGATATAGAAAGGATTGTCGACTGGTGGCTGGCCCTATATCCGGGACAGGTAAGTATTACTATCCTGGAAAATAATTTTCTTGCTATTTTGTGTAATAATCAAAAAACAAAGGATGACATTTTGCATGGTAAGGCTAAATTGTATAGAGGTTTTGGTTTTTTTCGATGTGAATGGATGCCGAATTTTGATCCACATTCACAGAATATAAACAAATACCCAAGATGGATTAATCTGGGCTCTTTACCTATCGAATATTTGGATTTTAAAATTTTGGAATTCTTAGGGGAACAGTTCGGGTCCTTTTTGGGCTGCGAAGGGTTAGAAAAAATGGTTTCAAACAAAAACACCAAAATCTTAGTTGAATTTGATTGTAACTCCCGGGTCTTGGAACCCACCAAGCTAGTAACAAAAAGGGGGGAATGGAACATTCATCCCACCTTCTATGATGGGGTCATAAATGAATCTGATATTTGGCTGAAATCAAGCCCGGCACTGGTTAAAAGTATCGATCACAAGGAAAACCCTATTTCAGAACAGAATGATAAAATCACATTAAATTCTATCCATGAAAATGCTATCTACCCTCCTGTGACTAATACAGATGAAAATAACCAAAACAATCTTAGTAATATTAATGACCTTGATAAGATAATAGATGAGGCAAATTCCATTAAAGAAGAAGCCTTAGTGGAGATGTCAAAAAGAATCTCCGATTCGGTGGATTCATTGAAATCTCCTTCTGAAACAAAATCAGTTGTAAACATGGGGCAAGAAAATGAGGCTGATCAAGAAGAAATGTCTTCTAGAATGGCTGCTGTTCTAGAGGTATTTAATAATAATGAAGTTGAAAATCTTTCCCCGGAAGAAGAAGCTGAGAAGAGGTTTCTAATTCAGGAACTTCTGGTCTCTCTGGATGTGGGAGATAATAATGAGAATAGGGAAGGAGATATCACCCCTCTCCCTGTCAATGACTACACAGCAGTTCAGTCCCAACTGGGAGAGGATGACGGAGAAGGAGTGACAATTCCCCAACTACCCTTAGGAATAACAAACATATATGACGGGAAAAACACCCCTGACTGCGCTAGAGAAGCTAGAAGTAGAGGCAGAAAATCTTTAAGCGAATTAAGGTTGCAGGATGGAAATGCAAAAGATCAAGGCAAATTAACTGCCTTCTTTGATGCTGGGAAGGGGAAGGGCCTTCCCTCGGTCCAATGAAAATCTCCTCGTGGAATGTTAGGGGCATGAATGCCCCTAACAAACAGCGTCTTATTAGACGCAACATCATAAAATGGAAACATGACATCGTTCTCCTTCAAGAAACTAAATTAGCCCAGGTAGAAGCTGAGGCTTTTAAAAGGAAATTAGGTCTTCTAAGCTGGGAATTTGTGGAAGCCAGGGGTGCCTCTGGTGGATTAGGTATCATTTGGAATCCGCGTAGTATATTATTCTGTCCATTAGCAGGAAACAAAAACTGGCTATTGGGAAAGGTTACAAGCAAACACAGTAAGCTCTCATTTACCCTTATAAACATCTATGGACCGATTCTAGATGCTGGGAAATGCAAAGTTTGGTCGGAAATCTCGTTTATGATGGAAATAGATCCCTCTTCCCCTGTTATTCTAGGAGGAGACTTCAATGCTATCCTAAATTTATCAGAGAAAAAGGGTGGTATTCGCAGGGAACCACAATCTTTAAAAGACTTTAGAGAGTGGGTAGATCTGAACAATCTGATTGATATAGAAACTAGTAATGGTATGTATACCTAGTACAATAGAAGATCAGGCTTTACTCAAATCGCTGAGAGATTAGATAGATTCCTTTTTAAAGGAAATATGAACGATCTAGCAATTAACCTCTCAGCTTTGTTACTCCCTTCGTCAGGATCTGATCACTATCCTGTCATCCTCAATATTGAGGGAGAGGCTACATCGAGGTGCTGCCCCTTTAAGTTTGAAAAAATGTGGATGCAAAATCCAGATTTCTATGATCTCGTTGCCAGGTGGTGGTCGGAGGTTAATTTTCAGGGTTCAAAAATGTTTTGCCTTGTAAATAAACTAAAACATCTTAAAAGCAAGTTATTGAAATGGAATAATGAAGTCTTCGGTAATATTTTTGAAACCAAAATTTCATTAGAAAAAGAAATTGCAGACCTTAATGAAAAGGTGTTTAGACTTGGAATGGATCAGGAGAGCTTCCTCAAGGAAAAGGAGCTTCTCGGGAAATATGAGGATATGCTAACAAAAGAAGAAATTTTTTGGAAACAGAAATCTAGAGAGAATTGGCTTCAAAATGGGGATAGGAATACTAAGTTCTTCCACAACAGTACAAAAAATAGGAGGATCACCAATAGTATTCACAAGATCATGAGCAATAATGGCATCCTTCTAGAAGATCAAAAGGACATTGCTACAGAAGCGGTGAACCATTTCAAAACTTTATTCAGTTCGGAATCTTCTCCTAAAGATGCCAATTTAGCTTTGCTTAGGAATATTCCTAAGATCGTAACTGAAAATCAAAACAAAGCACTTTGCAACAAACTTTCGGAATCTGAAGTAAAATTAGCATTGGGGCAACTTAACCCGGATAAAGCTCCCGGTCCCGATGGTTTTCCAGCTTGCTTTTTCCAAAAATGCTGGCACATTATTGGTAAGGAGGTGGTGGATGCTTTGGAAGCCATAAGAAATTCTGGAAGTATTTTAAGGGAGATCAACAATACTTTCATAACTTTGATTCCTAAGAAAGAGGAATCAAGAAACTTTGATGAATTCCGACCTATTTCCTTATGCAACACAATCTACAAGCTTTTTACAAAAAATTTAGTGAATAGATTGAAGGGCATTCTCCCTTGCATAATTTCAGAGGAACAGACATGATTTGTTCCAGGCAGATCCATATTTGATGGTATTATTGTGGCGCAAGAAGTCATGCACTCGTTACATCTAAATCGTTCAGCGGCTATGATGATCAAATTAGACATCAAAAAGGCATATGACAAAGTCGACTGGAGATTTTTGTGTAAATGTTTAGAATCCTTTGGGTTTACTAAACAATGGATCAATTTAATATTCGAATGCATCTCATCTCCCAGGATATCATTACTCATTAATGGTTCTCCTGCAGGCTTCTTCCAGATATCTAGAGGGATTAGACAAGGGGATCCTTTATCCCCTTTCTTATTCATCATAATGGCAGAGGGCCTTGGGAGAATCATTTCATGTGCTCGCATGAACCAGATTATTAAAGGCATTAAAATCACTAATGGATTGGAGGCTATTACTCACCAGCAGTTTGCGAATGACACAATGCTGATGGGATGTGCGAATAGGTCGGAAGCCATGGCTTTCAAAAGGATTCTTGACATTTATGCTTTAGCCTCAGGTCAGGAAGTAAACAAGAATAAATCAGAAATCTTTTTCTTCCATACTTCGCAGAACTTAGAAACAGATATATGTAATATTTTTGGGTTTGATTGAGGGAAACTGCCCTGTAAATATTTAGGGATACCGTTGGATAAGGGAAACAATTTAATTTCATTATGGAAAGGTATCCTTGACAAGATGGATCTCAGGTTGAATTCTTGGAAGAATAAATGTCTCTCTTCGGCTGGGAGGATTACTTTACTTAAAGTTGTTTTGGCAGCTATTCCGATATATCAAATGTCCTGCCAGCAGCTACCTAAAGGAGCTCGACTCGATATGATAAAAAAGATGAGGAAGTTCTTTTGGAATATGGATTCAGTCAAAAAGAAATTCGCATTAATTTCTTGGGACAAAATTAGCCAACCTATCTGTTTTGGGGGTGTTGGCATCAAAGATTTGGGGGCACAAAACTTGGCTCTGGGGGCGAAATTAGTCTGGAAAATGTACTCGGATCCTAATCTTAAATGGGTAAGGATCCTCAAAGCTAAATATCTTACCAATTCCAACCCTGATAGCATTTTGAGGACGGAAATAGTACCCAAAGGATCCAAAGTTTGGAATTTTATGATGGAATGTAGAAAGGTGATCAAGGATTATCTTTCTTGGGATATCGCGGATGGATCTGAGGCTCTATTTTGGGAAGACTCTTGGGGGGGCTATCCAGCTTTAGACAAAACTGGTATTAGCCTAGAAGGTATTGAACATTGCAAAGCTATCAGGGGTAGGTTTGTTAAGGATTATATCAAGCTTATTTCCAATGATCCCGCCTTGGGTTGGGAGTGGAAACCCCTTGATGAGATGAATTTGTCAAATTCTGATAAGGAGATCCTCTGGAATAATTTGAGGCATAGGCAATTTTCATTACATTCTGGGAAAGACAGGATAATATGGGCGGGTAGCTCATCTGGCATTTACAAAGCCAAAGAAGGATACTCACTTTTAAAACTCAGTCGAGTTGCAACCTATCCTAATATACCGATTAGCCTATGCTGGAATAACATTGGTCTTCCTAAAGCTGGTATTTTCTCATGAGCAGCTTTCCAAAAAAGAATTCTTACCTCAGACTGGTTCTCAAAATTAGGTTTCCTCGGTCCTTCGAGATGTCCTCTCTGCGAATCTGAGGAAGAAAATGCGGATCACCTGCTTCTCAATTGCAGTTTTAGTCAGAGATGTTGGGATTGGCTCTGCTCAAGCCTTGGATGGCTGACGCTGAGACCTAGGGACATTTCAGAATGGCTACTTAGTTGGCAACCTCCTCACACAAAGGATATATATCACAAAGTGTGGTTAATTTCCCCGGCAATCCTCATCTGGGAAATTTGGAAGGAGAGAAACAGGTGGATCTTCAAAGAATCAAAATTGAGGGTAGAATCCCTTCTAAATAAGATTGAAGCAACAATTGTGGAAAAAATCAATAATAAACTTAGATATACACAGGAAAAGTCCATTAGCTTATCCAGATGGGATGAGGTCCTTCGATCTAAATGGTTGGGTCTGATAATTCCCCCGTTTATTGGGAAAGGTGGGAAACAGGCTGAGATGGATAGGAAGCTAACAAAATGGGCACCTCCCAGAAAGGGCTGGGCTAAGCTTAACTTTGATGGCGCGTCCCGTGGGAACCCGGGTGTAGCAGGCATTGGGTGTGCTATCCATCAAGACAACGGTGATCTTATAGCTAGTATAAATAAGCCCATAGGTGTGGCTTCCAATAACATGGCTGAGTTTTTAGCATTGCGGGAGGGTCTGATTATAGCTAAATCACTCAAGATTAAATATCTGGAAATAGAAGGTGATTCGTCATTAACTATAAATGCAGTCAGGACTAGGGAAGTTACTAACTAGAGATTGAAATCGGAATTAAAAAGTATTATGGATCTGATCAAATATTTTGAGGAAACTTCGGTTAAGCATATCTATCGGGAAGGTAACTCTCTAGCCGACAAGTTAGCTAATCTAGGGGCAGATGGTAACTCGTCAGTCTTTAGGAAGGATTCTCCCTAGGATTAATACTTTGGCGCTGACCATGTCAACATCTCACTTCACTCCTCTCCAAGTCCTCTCCTTGGCCCTCTTATATATATCCTAGGAAATGCGGTCAAGGTATCCTTATTACAGCATTTTTGTAGTCTAAGCTTCAGACAAATATTTATTGGTATATATATAGATATATATATATGATCACATATATATATATATGTATATATTTGTAGACTCATATTAATACAAATATATACATATATATATATCCATATATATAGATACATGTATATATATACAATCATATTGATAAACATATATATACATACTCATATATATATATATATATATATGTGTGTGTGTGTGTGTGTGTGTGTGTGTGTGTAAATAGATACTCATTCACTTACACTCTCACATATATACATATATATAAATTCAGATATTATATATATATGAGTTTGTGTATACATGTACAAAAACTAACTCATATAAGCTAGTATCTTTCTCTCCTCACCTGAAAAGGGGTGTTTCGGGAGTATTGCAAGGTGTTTGGTTGTTATCGGTTATTCTTGATCTGGCACATGCTGGTCTCCCCTCCAATGCATGTTAACTGTGTTTAGAACGCCCTGGGCAGCGTGGGTATTGTCTGCTTTGGCAGATTTGATGACTTTTATGACAATTATTGAGTCTGCCGTGCCAGGTGTATTCAAGCTATGGATTTCTAGATCTTTATTGTCTGACATTCTTGATTCTTTGCACCGGCTGATAGCCCTGTGTTATATCGGGGACAGTTAGAACTGGTTGCTGTTGCATGTATAATGGTAAAGCAGTGGTTTGGGACTTTTCTTGGTTTTAGTTATCAATGATGTTGCATATATTTGAATATATACACAATCTAACAAATATACATATTCATATATATATATATATATATATATGTGTGTGTGTGTGTGTGTATGTGGGTGGGTGTAAATAGATATTCATACTATTTCACACACACAAATATGCATATATATATATAGATACTATATATATATATGAGTTTGTGTATATATGCTCAAAAACTAACTTAGCGATATCCTTATTCAAACCTTCACATATGCATGTATCATCCTCTCCTCTCCTGTCCCTGTTTGTGGGTAAAGGGGTGTTTCAGGAGTATTGAAAGGAGTTTGGTTGGTGCTGGTTATTCATGTTTTGGCACATGCAGGTTTACACTCCACTGCAGGGTATCTGTGTTTAGTATGCTCTGGGCAGCTCGGGTGTAGTCTTCAATTTGGCAGATATGATATCTTCTTATGACAATTGGTGTCTGCCAGGCTATGTGTATTCATGCTAAGGATTCTGGCTTTGTTTTTTGATATTATTGATTCTTTGCTTCGGTTGTGATTGATATTTGCCCTGTTTTTATTTTGGGGACAGATTGCACTGGTTCCTGGTGCAGTTTTAGTGGTATAAGCTGTGGTATTGGACTTTTCTATATCGGGTGGGGTTCACTTGGGTCTTTACTATCTTCTACGAATTAATGGAATGGTTTTCTTTTAGTGGTTTTGTGAAGGGCAGTTGTGATCAGCCCAGTCTCAATCATTGTTTCAGATCTGTAGTAGGTCCTATTGCCTCTATACAGATCCTTTGTTATTCTGGTTGTTTTACTCCTATATCCAGACATATTTTTCACTGTGAACTTTTGTTTAGAATCATGATCCTGGCAGACTCCATGATAATCTCGCATATTGACATTTATATGTGCATACATAGGCATATGAATTTATTTTTGCTATGGAGTATCAGATGTATGTTGTGTTAAAAGTGATTAAGAAATGGACCCTTTCCATTAGTGTAGGCAGAATTGTAGCCTGGATAATCTCTTAAATTGAATCCTAAAAGGTGAAAATGGTTTCAAGCTAAGGGTTATACAGGCTACAATCCTCTTACATAAAATAGAAAAGATGATATTATTCATTGAAGGATTTTTTCATATTATCATGTTTACTATGCTACTAATAGTTTGGCAAAGTATGTTGCAATAAGGTTTTTGCAGATGCGGGATTCAGGTCCTAAAGTTAAAGCTCGGAGTATTAGTGGTTTCTCCTTTTTTGTGAAGACGGGTTCATCCAGAGAGTGGTGCGAGATTTTATGCACAAAAAGAAACTTAAAATGTCTTATTAAGACAGTAATCTCCCTCAGATGAGGAATTGTAAAAAAATTTCAGTTGTTTTGATATCTGATCCCTTAAGGGATCTGGGCTAGACCGGAGGTTTTCTTAGCTCCATTCTTTCCTACCGGTGCCCACACTGAATGGAGTTGTAAAAAATTTCACAGAAGAAATAAAATGCGGCTTCGGCCTTTTATTGATCAAAAAAAAAAAAATTAAAATACTCTTTTAAAATACTTCAAATTTGGTATCTTATGAAGTAAATAACTTATACTACAATCTAATTAGCAAACTAATTAACCAAAAACAAGGTCTATTACATACCTCTGATAGTAATTGAACAAGTATATCACATTCCATGTGTAGATCACTGGACAAATGAAAGTGGTAAATATGATGATAATCCAACTTCTTAGGGTGTAAAGTTCGATGAAATTTTATACCTCTTAGTCGATATAATGCTTCAGATTTTGTGCAATAAATATAATGTATCAAGGGTCAATTTTGTGCTTGTAGGTCACTTCCCCATGGTTCCAATAAATATGATTCTACACTTTTATTCCTTTTTATTATTTGGACTAAAAAAATTTAGAAATGTCTTTAGATCCTTATTGAAATCACAAGGTTTCACATTCTACTAGATCAACACTCAAATTAGGATTAGCTTTATAATCATACTAATGATTATAAATAATAAGTTTCAACCATATAAATTCTCCTAGAATGATGTATGTATAATAATTCTATTTAGTGGGTTAGTGCAAGATCATGGGGGGCCAAAAAGTGGCGATGTGAAAAAATAGCCTTCTCCACTCACCTAAAAACGCGAAAATCTGTGTTGACTTTTTGCTTGGCCTGGGTGTTAGTACACCTTGGCATGGTAGTTACCTAAGCAAATTGGATATCGGATAAAATCGGATATCCGATTTTTATTTGTAATTTTAAATTAAAAAATACATTATATAATATATAATGTAATATTATATATTACATATTATATAATATATATAATGTAATAATATATTATGTAATTATATAATATAATAATATATTTTATTATATATATAATATAATATAATATAATATGTATTATATAATATATTATTATATTATATTATATATTATATAATATATAATTATATTTTATAATATATAATTATATTTTATAATATAATACGTATTATATAATATAATAATATATTATATAATATAATGTTATTTTAAAATAATTTAAGTATAAAAATCGAATATCCGAATTTCTGAGACAATATATTTCGACTGTGACAGCTCGTGAGTTATTTTTAACCCACGTGTTGTGCGATTTTGTGGAAATCTGATATCTGATTGCATCTGATATCCGGTTTTTTGCCCAAAAATTGCTAAAAAATAGATTGAAAGGTAAGATTTTTATTGTTTTCAATCATTTTCATTCAATTTTTGTATTTTTTTTAATGTTTATTTGTTTTTTCATTGAGTATATGGTTTTTTCATGAAAACTAAGTGTTTTTTAAATCAAATACAAAATTGTTTAAATTTGTTAACTAAATTCAATTGTTTACATTCAATTAGGTTAAAAATGGGGGATAACAATGAAAACATTGATCAACCACAACAGCAAAAACCAAACCCTCCTTTGCCAAACCCCCCCTCAATTTAGGATTTGATTGCACAAAATTTGAATGAATTGAGGGGGATTGCAGATATATATATCGTAGGATCCCTCGTCTAAACCCAATGTTTGATCCTCTCACGTCGATCATAAAGAGTATGGAAACCATGACTAAGGATCACAATGCCGCCCTTTTGTGGCAAGATTCTATGAGGGAACAATATGCGGATGGCTTGTCATATAAGGAGATCAAGGATATCAAGATATCGAAAGCTGATATCGCCTCATTGTTTGTGAATCTCCGCACTAGTCAACCCGTAGACCCCAAAAAAAAAAAACTTTCTATTAAATGGTGCACAAATGACAGTATTGTGAAAAACTTTTGGGATCGTTGGTGGATGGTTTTCGACAAACCACCCAACAACAATCTTGATGTCCCCTTCTACTTCATAAAAAAATTGTATGCTAAGTTTGTTTTAGGCAAACATGTGAACTACTTTGACATCCAACCTTTCCAGGGTGTGGGTTTAGGTATGACCCAAAATAGACCTGGGGTAGTCAGGGTAGTCCAGGGCCCATATGTCCCCCCTCCTCCTGTTGATCCCCCACCTTCAGTGCAGCATCCAGATATCATTTGTGAGGCGGCTTCACGGACCATATCGACTATTCACTCTTTGAGTAGCCTTTTGGTTTCTCAGGCTGGGTCAGTAGCTCAACCTACTTTTGATAGTAACGGTGCATCCGGTGGTGCTGCCACATCATCCTCTTGCGAACAGTGTAGATTATGAGGTGCATGAGATGCATGATGCACTAGATGTTATGACACAGACTGGAGGATACCCTAGGGAGTCCTCGCATGCTAGAGGTGAGGAGGCATCGTCATCATACATTGATGGTGTAGTGGTAAGATTTGTATTTTCACAATTCATGCTATATTTTAAATGAATATTTATAATCTAGATAATATTAAGTACTAATTTGTATTTACATGCTTTATTTAACAATCGATGACTGAGGAGGAGTTGAGATAGATTCAGGAGGGCACCTTGTCGGCCATTTCATTTGGCCTTGATAGCTTGATGGTACATATATTATTGCACCTATTCGTTTGTATTTTATTGTACATACATGCTCATCATTTATAATGGTATTAATTAGATTATGTAGTAACTTGCATGTATATCTTATTTTACACTTGTAGGGAACAAGCAACAAGAGTGTAGGGCAATGTGATTTAGGATCTGGTAGTGCAATTGGAGACAAGGGAAAGGTAATTGAATGCAAATATGATTGAATGAATAGTTTAAATAACTTATAGTTTTTATACACGTCTAGGCATAGATTGATAGTTTCATATACTCATTGTGTATATGTACAGAGAATTCTTGGCTTCACATCCTTGATGACCACACCCAGTATACCTAAAGATGAAGAAGAAGAAGAGATGCCTCAAGTACATGTGTGTTTATTTTATTTTGTGTTTAGTAGATATAATTTTTTATTATCAGTGACAATTATATGCTAACTTGTATCAATGTCATGTTTTTGAGCATATGTAGGTTGTGTATGAAAATATTAAAAACATACCTCCTCTACCGAAGACATACATCAAGAGCCCTGCAAAGCTGAAGAGAAAACGTGGAGCTGAGGTAAACATGAATAGTTCAATTATAGTTCATTTTTATGTTAACTTTTTGAATGTGAATTATATAATATAACTAATATTAATTATGGTTTGTTTTTCTTGTGCAAGATCCTTCAGAGCCAAGTTGTGCGGCGAAGAGGATCGATTTTGATGATCCATCAACAGCTTAGGATGTTATAGATAGTTTTGGGATGCTTACATGTCTAGTTGGCATGTATATTTTGTATATGGACATACATTCATGTATTTAGACATACATTTTGTTTGAGTTGGCGTTTATGCCATATTTGTGTATGGACATACATTTGTAATCATTTGACATTTTTATATATACAGAAGTTGATATTCGATCATATAAATTATTGCTCATCTGTGCATGGTGTTATCATGGAAATCTTTAATCTTCATTCCAATAATTATCAATGGTTAATAATGGTTATTTAATGAACAATACAATTCACTTCATTTCATCATAAGTGTTGTTTGTATAATGAACAATATAATTCATTTAATGAACAATACAATACAATTCATTTAATGAACAATACTTGATAAAATTCATTATTACCCTATGCATGGTCCTATTTTTCCCCTCCACTCGATTGAACGCTCGAGGTCATACCCTACCGGTGTCATCCCTTGAGCATCCTAAGTGCTAAAAATTGTCAAACTTTGACGGGCCCTAACTCAGAATCCATGGCACCTATGAATGATCTTCTTGAACCTACGGGGCCACGAGAGGGGTCCCTACAAAATCCTATCTTGTTTTTTCAAGTTTCCCTACAGTTTATTAGGGCAGCAATTTTCCAGTTGGCGAAATAATCATCAGTCTCATTCAATCAAATGTTGTTGCGTGGCCAATTTCTCATTTTGCTCATTGCAATGACATGAACCGTTAGCTCTGACATGTCCAATTAGGAATTATTACCCTATGCATGGTCCTATTTCCGCCCCCCCCCCCACTCAGTCGAATTCTAGAGATCATACCCTACCGGCGTCATCCCTTGAGCGCCCTTGGTGCTAAAAACTGTCAAACTTTGATGGGCCCTAACCCAAAATCCATGGCACCTATGAATGGTCTGTTTGAACCTACAGGGCCATGAGAGGGGTCCCTAAAAAATCCTATCTTGGTTTTTCAATTTTCCCTACGATTTTATTAGGGCAGCAATTTTTCGGTTGGAGAAAAAATTGTCAGTCTCATTTAATCAAATGTTGTCGCGTAGTCAATTTATCGTTCTGCTCGTCACGAAGGCAAACCGTCAGCTCTAACATATCCAGTTAGGCATTATTACCCTATGCATGCTCCTATTTTTCCCCCCCACTCGGTTGAACGCTCAGGGTCATACCCTACCGGGGTCATCCCTTGAGCATCTTAAGTGTTAAAAATTGTCAAACTTTGATGGGACCTACCTCAAAATCTGTGGCACCTGCGGACGATCTATTTGAACCTTCGAGGCCATGAGAGGGGTCCCTACAAAATCCTATCTTGGTTTTTCAAGTTTCCCTACAACTTTATTAAGGCAGCAATTTTTCAATTGGCGAAAAAATCGTCAGTCTCATTCAATCGAATGTTGTCGCGTGGCCAATTTC
Source organism: Cryptomeria japonica (assembly GCF_030272615.1). NCBI lineage: Eukaryota > Viridiplantae > Streptophyta > Pinopsida > Cupressales > Cupressaceae > Cryptomeria > Cryptomeria japonica. The sequence goes on along the minus strand of NC_081406.1, from coordinate 601,226,332 downwards.
TCGTTTTTCTCGTCGCGATGATGAACCATCAGCTCTAACATGTCTAGTTAGGAATTATTACCCTATGCATGCTCCTATCTTTCCCCCCCACTCAGTCGAATGCTCGGGGTCATAACCTACCAGCATCGTCCCTTGAGCGCCCTAAGTGCTAAAAATTGTCAAACTTTGATGGGCCCTAACTCGAAATCCATGGCACCTGAAAATGATCCATTTGAATCTATGGGGCCATGAGAGGGGTCTCTACAAAAGCCTGTCTCGGTTTTTCAATTTTCCCTACGATTTTATTAGGGCAGCAATTTTTCGGTTGGCAAAAAAATCGTCAGTCTCAATCAATCGAATGTTGTTGCATGGCTAATTTCTCATTCTTCTCATCATGATGATGAACCGTCGACTCCAACATGTCCAATTAGACATTATTACCCTATGCATGCTCCTATTTTTCCCGCCCACTCGGTCGAACGCTCGGGGTCATACCCTACCGGCATCGTCCCTTGAGCGCCCTAAGTGCTAAAAAGTGTCAAACTTTGATAAACTCTAACTTGGAATCCGTGGCACTTGCAAATGATCCATTTGAACCTACGGGGCCACAAGAGGGGTCCCTACAAAAGCCTTTCTTAGTTTTTCAATTTTCCCTACGGTTTTATTAGGGCAGCAATTTTTCGGTTGGCTAAAAAATTGTCAGTCTCATTCAATCGAATGGTGTCGCATGGCCAATTTCTCATTTTGCTCATCGTGATGATGAACCATCAGCTCCAACATGTCTAGTTAGGCAGTATCACCCTATGCATGCTCCTATTTTTCCCCCCCACTTAGTCAAACGCTCGGGGTCATACCCTACTGACGTCGTCTCTTGAACACCCTAAGTGCTAAAAATTATCAAACTTTGATGGGCCCTAACTCGGAATTTGTGCCACCTGCAAACGATCTGATTAAACCTATGGGGCCACAAGAGGGGTCCCTACAAAATCCTATCTCTTTTTTTCAATTTTTCGTACAATTTTATTAGGGCAACAATTTTTGGCTAAAAAATCGTCAATCTCATTCAATCGAATGTTGTCGCGTGGCCAATTTCTCGTTCTACTTGTCGTGATGACGAACCGTCGGCTCTGCCATGTCTAGTTAGGCATTATTACCCTATGAATGCTCCTATTTTTCCCCCCCACTTGGTCGAACGCTTGGGGTCATACCCTACCGGCGTCGTCCCTTGAGCGCCCTAAGTGCTAAAAATTGTCAAACTTTGATGGGCCCTAACTCAGAATCTGTGGCACCTGCAAATGATCTATTTGAACCTATAGGGCCACAAGAAGGGTCCCTGCAAAAGCCTATCTCAGAATCTGTGCCCCTAACTTATTCAATGAAAAATATAGATAAACAAGCATTACATTATAGACACATAATGATCATCAATATTTCCATGTATTGTATACACATAATTACCATTACACTTGCATGTGACTCCACGAAGGGATATGCAAACATGATTTTTTTTCATTATTAATACAACTACACCAATGTACTCATGTACAGATACATTGTATATCATCAATATAACTAAACCAATTTGCTCATGAACTTTGTATATCATCATAACAAAGTTACATCAATTCACATCCATATACAAATGCAACATCCCACTTCATCTGCATCAGACATCCTCATGTCCTAACAGAAAGGCTTACGTACAGCAATGCATGCATATAAATGAAGACCAAAATAAGTAACCTTTTTATGCGGAATGAATGTGCTACAAGAAACAATTTATAACACTTAATACAAATTAGTTTGTCAAATTATAAATAGGTCATTTGAAACATTTTTAAGACGTACAAGAATGTATAATTACAAAACTTACCAATTTCTCTGCAAAGTATACAAGCATAACTTTGAAGAAAGACGCATGTTTATTAAAGCCCTTCTCACTGCATTTCTCTGCATGGTTGAAGATGATGGTAGATATGGTCATTTCTAAATAGAAATACATTCACTTGACTTAATATTTATGCACAAAGGTTAATCTCATTAATGCACAAAGGAATGTGTACCATCACCAAGAGAGGGTCTTGTCAATGGCGAATGATCTAGCATGAACCTGTATTTTTAAGAATTGTTAGTCTACACATAAAATGCATGGATGAACATAAAGGCTTTATGATAATCACTTCAATTGAAATGCATGATAATAAATGAAAAGGTGGGATTATATACCATAAAAATAAGTCCCTTCGAATTATATCAAAGAACCCACTATGTTGATGCAAAAAACATAATGTGATACTATTGTATATCATCAAAAAAGACCTGCATGAGCATAAAGGTTTTACGATAATTACATCATCAAAAATTGTCAAATAGTGTTCTCTATTAACAAAAATTGTAAAGTGACTCAAATGCATGATAATAAGTCATGTTGTAAAAATATGTCCCTTCCAATTATATCGAGTGTACCCGCTATGTGCATCCAAAAATCATGTTGCCAAAAAAAAACATTCATCAATAGACCTGCATTTTGAACACATCCTTAATATACACATAACAAACTTGAACATTAAGGTTTAATGATCATTGTTTGAAATGAAATGCATGATAAAAAAAATAAGGCACCATCAAAGACCTACTACTCAAGTATGCCTGAAGGGTCATCTCTTTGCTTAAGAGTATCTAGTATTACTTCATGATCAGGAGTAGTCACTGTCCATAGCTCTTTAGTCTTCGGTTTTTCTTGATGCTTCAACAACTTGACATTTGTAGCTATAATAAGGTGTGAATACATTATAATGGTTTTGTGTCTCTCATAGTCTTCAAATGCAGGTATGCCATTCTTTCTAATCATGTATGTTCGCAACCAAGTTCCCACAACAACAACTGAACCTGTAGGATATGTGAACCCATCATCATTTGTCACTGGTTGTGTTAGCTTTTGTTTTCCCTATACACATCGTGCCAATCAATATTCTGATCTCTCTTCATTCCCTTGTAGTGCAACAACTACAAAAACATGTCCTGGTTGTACAAGATTTGATAGACAATCGTACTCAAGTGAACTTTCCATGTCATCGTTTGATAAGGATATTGTTTGAGATAAAGTAGTTAGATATTGGGGAACCCACGTATCAACCCACTCACTTGACTCACACTAATCCCAATCACACCGAACATAACTCTGACAAAAATAAGCCAACACTCATTTCCAAATGGTCCATGTACTTGCATCTGAGCTGAGAAATGAATGCACCTTTAAAGAATCTTTAATAATTTGACAATCCAATCTATCTCCTACTGTGCCCTCCTCAACCAACCAAAAGAATCTGGTCACTGCTAATTCAAGAGTACCTCCATGTGACAATGTTGAACTACACCAATCAACAATAAAATGTGCATCAGATAAATTTGCACCTGAAATCCTCAATTGCTCCTTAACTATAGCTCTCTTCAAACATGCACCTGCTCCATCATGCTCCCCCTTCTCATGCCCTGCCTCAAAAAAACACCAAATATGAGGTATACACCTCTCTACATGCATTCTACTCAACCAATAAAACATACAGGAATTCTTGAATTGGCTCGTATAGTTATCTGACCATATGATATGTCAATCAATTGCAATATCTTTCTCATGCAAGAACTCAAAAAAATTATCGAAAGAACGTTGTACATACTCAGAGGAGTGTGATCTATCATCACTCATATAAAAATGATACTCCCTGATTATCTTCATGTCCTCTTCTGTACTATCAGGAGCATGTCTATATGTAATGTGAACAAAAATAGCAATTTGGATTGAATTGTAGTACTGAGACTATACCTCATTTTGTGGTTGCAATGTATATTTCTCTGCAAAACCAACCACCGATACAATAGTTCCAATTGGGAAAGAGTTCTTACACATATTGAACTATTGATCCAACCACTAAGACCTATGGGTGTGCCTTGCATACTTGTAGAAAAAATTTTCTTTAAAATCCAAAATAAAATCAGCAATACTCACTTCTCTTGAGACTAATTCGCATCTAGAACCTTCACCTCCACTCTTCAAAGTATAATTTACTGTCTCATATCTTTTTTTCTCAACATAATTCTTTCCAAACTCATGTGTGCTTCCCTCATGAAAACATGAAATAAAATTTGACAACCCACCGCATTCTGAGCACTTCTCATTCAAACAATCATTTCTATAGAAATAGCAGCCATCATCTCTAGGGCATAAAAATAGATCTTGCAAGTCTCTTGATGATCTCAGAAATAACATTGCACCACACTCCTGCAACATCTCATTAGTATGCATCATAGATCGAATATGACATAAAAGTTCATGGTACATTGAAAACTCCACATGGTACTTGCAACAACAAGTATTGTGAATCTTAAGAGGAACACAATAAAATGGTTTCAAAGATTCAAAGGCCCTTTTTGATATTTGCAAAGTTGGATGTACTTCACAAAAAAAATTGTACAACATTGTTTGTCTTGATTCTAAGAAATGTTTGGGATGTGGTGTGCGGTCTCGGTTCCTGATTCTTAATTTCAAAATGTCCTTTACATTGGGTGACACTCTAGAATTAGAGTGCCAATTTTTTTGAATCTCCTCCTTCACATTGTCAGTCAACTTTATATCAACACATGGAAGCCTCCCACCAAAAGCCCATGTATCTTGTTGAAGTGGATCGTCAGGTCTTTGTCTCATGCAAGTGCTCTATCCAAAGTTTTATGGTTTATGTTAAAATCAACACAAGTTTGTCTCATTTGAAGATCCTTCCTCAATTGATGGCTTACTAAGGAGGTTATAATCACTCTTCAAGTGGCTCTCTTATCTCTTTCTTTGGTATTCTTTCCAATAGAATTGAGAGCATCAAATAGATTTTTGGAAATAATATAATTTCTCTCCATCTTCTTGTTCATACGAATCTTCAATTTGTTTAGCAATGGTCTCATCTTTATCATCTTTAGCAATTGAACAAAGAGCTGGCATTGCTCAGTCAATGTCTTATTGCTAAAATTTTGGTCAAAAAGTTATGTATCCCACAACTGAATGGTTCTTGTTGACCTCTTGCCTTCAAGATTCGCAATAATGTTCTCATCGATTTCAAATAACCATTTTGGGGTTCTTGAAGGTCTTGGATATGGAATTTGTCTTTCATCCATGAGAGGGTCTTCATTTCTAAAGTAATTAGGTGTTACATATGGTTCACTTGGTTGAGCAATTCCACCTTCAATGTCAAATTTTTCCACATTTTCACCTCCTATGTCAAAATTTTCCACATGTTGAGCATTTTCATTATCACTTTCAACATTTTCAACATTTTCAAAATTTTCACTTTCAAAATCTACATTTTCATTTTCAATAACTTGTGACACATTTTCAAATTCAATTTCCTCTCCACTTGAAGTAGCATTAGCAATATTTAACATACCTTGTCTTCTCCTCCTATAACCTTCTCTATCTCTTTATCTATACACTTCAATTTGGTCATTTGAAAGTTTTCTTTTGCGTTTAGACTTCCGACGACTACTACTCCCTATTTACCTCCACAAAGATGCTCCTAAATGATTAACAATGTAAGATTTGACTTTAAGAATCTCCCAAAAGCACAAATTTGTCTCAACCTGTCTGAAAACCCGTGATCGTCGACAAAAAATAGAATATGCAGATTGTGTGCCATTGGAATCCACAAAATGGCCCACAAGGCTCTTTTTTATTTACAAAAATCGGATATTCAATTTTAATGTATAAATTTGTGGTCCCAAAAAGTTTCCCCATTGCTGCCTTTTTTTTTTTTTTACTGTTGCCACATTAATGAATATGACAGAAATCGGGTATCCGATATCCGATTTTATTACTCATATTTTAGAGAGAGAGAGAGGGAGACAGAGACAGAGACAGAGAAAGAGACAGAGACAGAGACAAAGACAGAGAGACAGAGAGAGATACTCATATTTTAGAGAGAGAGAGAGAGAGACACACACACACACACACAACACACACAGAGAGATTAGGGTAAAGAGAGAGATTAGGGGAGAGGTATAGAGAGATTAGGGGGAGAGAGAGAGGAGGAGGAGAGGGAGAGAGAGATATTAGGGGAGAGAGAGAGAGAGATAGAGATGGGTCATATTGTGTCGTTATGGGTCATATTATGTCCTATTGGTTCATATTGTGTCATATGACCCCTTAGGACACAATATGACCCCTTATGACACCATATTGGGTCACTTTGGTGTTGGGAAAAATGGTGTCTCAACCTTGCATTTATGCGAGGTTACTATTTATAGTAAGTTTTTATTTGAGCACAAAATAGTGCGAAACTCTCCCTGAAGCTTCTGGTTGGCTAGATAAGCATTCCGATAAAGTTTCGTCGCAAGGTCACAGCTAGTTTTGAAGATATTAAAGTTTTCGTCTTGGAGGGGTGCAATAAAATGTTTAAACTTAATTTTGGGGACTTTAGAGGCTCCGAAATGCCCTGAAAAGTTTCCGTAACCGGCGAAGTGGGTTACGAGGTGATAGAGCACTTCGCGAGCTTTTCGGCGCTTCAAACGGTTCGTCAATCAGACACCCGGTTCTCAAGTTATGGCCTCCGGAAGTTTGTACTCCTGAAATAGGAAAAATAATTTGTATCGAATACATAAATGAGCTGTAAAAGGGAGCGACACGTGTTGATGTGTGCTTTAACATGTCATAGGGCATCTAGAAGGGAGATAAGGTCGGCTACACCTTATTGGGTGGTTTTAGCCCATGGTTTTGTAATACCGTTTGACGGTTTCTTGTATTGTATCTCCTATTTATGAGGTGTGTGAGATAGAGGTTGTGTGTAAGAGTCTTGTGGCTATTGAGTTGCCTCTGAATCTCTGATTAATGGTACTCCTGTGAAGAGCTTGCTCTGCAAGTATTTTGTAATCTGTTTTTGATTGCTGAATAAAATATTGAGCTGCTTTTGGAGGGTGGGGTTTTTCTCCCGAAAGGGTTTTCCCCACGTAAATCACTGTGTTGTGGTATGAATGCTATTATATCTATTTCTATTTTCTGTAACTGTTGTAACAATCTGAAAAAGTTTTGCATTACCCTCCTCTCAAGGTTAGTGTAGGAAGTTGTTTCCGCTACTTTACTTCCTTACAAGTGGTATCAGAGCCTGATCACCTTTGGTTTCAATTGTGGGCAGTTGGGTTTTTTGAACTAATCCAGATTTGAGTGGGAGCTTGTGCAGAAGACACTTTTTGATCTTGTTGCAGGAATATTTAGATGGCGAGTTCGTCAGGGAGAATAGAGGTGGAGAAATTTAATGGAAGTAATTTTGAGATGTGGAAGCTGAAGATGGAAGATCTGCTAATAGATCGAGATCTTTGGGATGCTGTTGATGCGAATGTCCAAAGGCCCTCAGATCCTACTGCGGCAGCTCAGTATGATGTTATGGACCGAAAAGCCAAGGGTCTAATCAGACTGTGCCTGGCAGACTCTGTTCTAATCAATGTCCATGAAGAGAACTCTGCAAAGAAGCTATGGACTAAGCTTGGTGAGATGTATCAAGTGAAATCTTTATTAAATCAAATTTTCTTAAGAAAGAAAGTGTATTCCTTGAAGATGGAAGAGGGTGGACGAATTGCAGACCACCTAGAAGCATTCAATATGATTGTGGCTCAATTAGTATCCATCGGTGTTAAGATGGACGAGGAGGAGAAATGTCAGATCTTGCTTTGTTCTTTGTCTGATTCGTGGGATTCTCTTGTTATGGCTATCGGTAGTACTTCTGTTGTTTTGAAATCTGAAGACGTGGTGGGTGCCCTACTCGGTGAAGAGATGCGAAGGAAGGTATCCATCAGTTCAAAGGAAGCCCTAACCGTTCGTGGAAGACCTAAGGAGAAAGGCAAGAAGAATGAGAAGCGCGGCAAGTCCAAATCCAAAGGGAGATCAAAATCTCCTGGAAAGTCCAAAGTCATTTTCTGGAATTGCGGTAAACCGGGTCACATCCGTAAGGACTGCAAAGAAGAAAAGAAGAAGAAAAAGAAAAAGTTCGATTCTGATTCTGAGTCCGACAAGGAAGATGGCGATGCATTTATTGCGGCTTTGGCAACTCATGCAGGTAATGATGCCTGGCTAATTGACTCAGGTGCATCTTTTCATATGACTTCCAATAGAGATTGGTTTTCTGAATATGAAGGATTTAATGGAGGTAAGGTGTACTTGGGTGATGATTCACCTCTAGACATTGTTGGTCGGGGTAAGGTTAGAATCAGGTTTTCTGATGGTAGAATAAAAGGGATTAATGGTGTGCTGCATATCCCTGGATTAAAACGAAACCTGTTATCTGTGAGCAAACTGATAGATGCGGGTGTGCAGGTAGTCTTTTCTGAAACAGGATGTAAGATGATTAAGGGTGCTATGGTAGTTGCTAGAGGTGTCAGGTTTGGCACTTTGTATAAGCTTGAAGCATACACTGTTGAGTGTAATAGCACTTCTGTAAAAAGCAAATCTGTGGATACTTCACTGGAAGATTTGAAGGTTTCACCTTCAGCAGATGGAAATGGTTTTTGGGTACGTAAGGGTGCTCTTTCGTCTGAAGCAAAGTTACCTGCAGAGAAGACTATGTTATGGCACCAGAGACTTGGCCACATTGGAGAAAAGGGTCTAAGAACCTTGAAAAATAAAAATCTTGTTGAAGGTTTGAATGATTGTAATCTTGACTTTGATTTCTGTGAGCATTGCATTTATGGAAAACAAAACCGCGTTCAGTTTTACTCGAGTTCTCATAAAACTTGTGGTGTTTTGGATCTTATCCATTCTGATGTGTTTGGTCCAGTAGATGTCTCTTCGATTGGAAAATCCACATATTATGTTTCATTTATTGATGATTTTAGTAGAAGGACATGGGTATATTTTCTAAAGAGTAAATCTGAAGTTTTTAGTCATTTTAAAGAATTTAAAGCAATGGTTGAGTTGCAGACTGGAAAGAAAATAAAATGTTTGAGAACTGATAATGGCGGTGAGTTTTGCTCTAATGATTTTGATAGATTCTGTAAAGACTGTGGAATTAACAGGCAGAAGACAACTCCGTATTCTCCACAGCAGAATGGAGTTGCAGAAAGAATGAACAGGACACTGATGGAGAAGGCTAGAAGTATGTTGAGTGGTGCTGGTCTTGAACAAAAGTTTTGGGCTGAAGCTGTTGCCACTGCTTGCTACCTGATTAACAGGTCTCCTACATCAGCTCTTGTTGATAAAACGCCTATGGAAGCATGGTCAGGTCACAAGCCTTCATTGAGACATCTTAGAGTTTTTGGTTGCGAGGCATATGCACATGTGCCAAAGGAGAAGCGAACAAAGTTGGAGAACAAGGCTGTGAAATGTATCTTCATCGGGTATAGTTATGGTGTGAAAGGATACAAGCTTTGGGACCCTGTTGCACAAAAGGTAATTCACAGTAGAAGTGTTATTTTTAGAGAAATTAAGTCTCCTTCTATTACATTGCAGCCAGAATAGACTAAAAAAGAAGGTGTGATTCAACTTCCTTCTACACCTGAAAGAGTTGAATCGAGACCCCTAGATAGGCAAGAATTTGAGGAGAGCTCGTCTAGCTCTGAATCTTTAGAAGAGGAGGAAGAACCTCCAACTCAGCTTGTTCGAAGGTCTACAAGACATAGACAACCACCTGAAAGGTATTCACCTGATGATTGGAGATGTATTTTTGCTCTGAATACTAGTGTGGATGAACCAAAATCTATAGAAGAGGCATTAGGTATGAATGATGCAGAATCCTGGAAGATTGCTATGGAGGAAGAAATGGCAGCTTTGAAAAAGAATGATACATGGGATCTTGTACCATTGCCTGAAAGACGAAAACCTATTGGTTGTAAATGGGTGTTCAAGAAAAAGATTGGTTCAGATGGAAGCATTGAGAAGTATAAAGCAAGGTTGGTTGCAAAAGGCTACTCTCAGGTTGAGGGTGTTGATTACGGTGAGATATTTTCTCCTGTTGCAAAAATGACGTCCATTAGATTTTTGCTTTCTATTGCTACTGCTTATGATTTAGAGGTTGAGCAAATGGATGTGAAAACTACTTTCCTTCATGGTGATTTGGAGGAAGATATTTATATGACACAGCCAGAGCACTATGTGGTGAAAGGCAAAAGTAATTTGGTCTGTAAATTGAAGAAATCTTTGTATGGCCTCAAACAAAGTCCTAGGATGTGGTACCAGAAATTTGATACATATGTGTTGAGTTTGGGATTTGAACGTTCTAAATCAGATCACTGTGTTTATTATAAATCTGATGGTGATCTTTTCTTATTCATTGCATTGTATGTTGATGATATGTTATTCATTAGTAAAGGGAAAGGTATGATTTCAAAACTGAAGTCTCAGCTCGCTGCTAAATTTGAAATGAAAGATCTTGGTGCAGCAAAGCACATTCTTGGGATGGAAATTAGAAGAGATAGGGCAAACAGAAAGCTATGGCTAGGCCAGAGTAAGTATGTGAATTCAGTGTTACAGAGGTTCAACATGCAGAATTGTAGACCATTGAGTGTTCCTTTTACAGTTGGAACGAAACTATCTGTTTCAGATTGTCCTACATCCCCATTGGAGATGGAAGACATGAGCAGAGTGCCTTACCAAAGTGCGGTTGGAAGCTTGATGTATGCTATGGTCTGTACTAGACCAGACATTGCCCAAGCAGTGGGAGTACTCTCTAGATATATGTCTAATCCTGGTAGAGTTCATTGGGATGCAGTCAAAAGAGTCTTCAGATATTTGAAGGGTACTTCAGAGTATTCATGGTTATGTGGATTCAGATTGGGCAGGTGATATTGATAGCAGAAGATCCACCAGTGCTTATGTGTTTACTTTGTTTGGTGGTGCAATTAGTTGGATGAGTAAGCGACAGGCTGTGGTTGCTTTATCCACTACTGAAGCAAAGTATATGGCAGCTACTCATGCTTGTAAAGAGGCCATTTGGCTTAAGAGACTGTGTTCGGATATTGGAATAAAACAAGGTACAGTGACAGTTTACTGTGACAGTCAGAGTGCAATTAGCCTAGCTAAGAACCCGACATTTCATGCCCGGACCAAACATATTGATGTTCAGTATCATTTTGTTAGAGATATGGTCGAAGATGGTAGGGTGAAGCTGGTTAAGGTGGACACTTTGATGAATGTTGCAGATGCTTTAACTAAGGCTGTGAGCACAGAGAAGTTCAGATGGTGTTCAGAGTCTATGGGCCTTATGGCCCCTAGCAATTGATTCATTGTGTTGACATTCCCTTCCGCTCATGCAAGGTGTTCGACAAGTGGGAGATTTGTTGGGAAAAATGGTGTCTCAACCTTGCATTTATGTGAGGTTACTATTTATAGTAAGTTTTTATTTTAGCACGAAATAGTGCGAAACTCTCCCTGAAGCTTCTGGTTGGCTAGATAAGCATTCCGGTAAAGTTTCGTCGCAAGGTCACAGCTAGTTTTGAAGATATTAAAGTTTTCATCTTGGAGGGGTGCAATAAAATGTTTAAACTTAATTTTGGGGACTTTAGAGGCTCCGAAATGCCCTAAAAAGTTGCCGTAACCGGCAAAGCGGGTTACGAGGTGATAGAGCACTTCGCGAGCTTTCCGGCGCTTCAAACGGTTCGTCAATCGGACACCCGGTTCTCAAGTTATGGCCTCCGGAAGTTTGTACTCCTGAAATAGGAAAAATAATTTGTATCGAATACATAAATGAGCTGTAAAAGGGAGCGACACATGTTGATGTGTGCTTTAACATGTCATAGGGCATCTAGAAGGGAGATAAGGTCGGCTACACCTTATTGGGTGGTTTTAGCCCATGGTTTTGTAATACCGTTTGACGGTTTCTTGTATTGTATCTCCTATTTATGAGGTGTGTGAGATAGAGGTTGTGTGTAAGAGTCTTGTGGCTATTGAGTTGCCTCTAAATCTTTGATTAATGGTACTCCTGCGAAGAGCTTGCTCTGCAAGTATTTTGTAATCTGTTTTTGATTGCTGAATAAAATATTGAGCTGCTTTTGGAGGGTGGGGTTTTTCTCCCGAAAGGGTTTTCCCCACGTAAATCACTGTGTTGTGGTATGAATGCTATTATATCTATTTCTATTTTCTGTAACTGTTGTAACAATCTGAAAAAGTTTTGCATTACCCTCCTCTCAAGGTTAGTGTAGGAAGTTGTTTCCGCTACTTTACTTCCTTACATTTGGGTCCTATGGTGTCCTAAGGGGTCATATTGTGTCCTACGACCCCTTAGGACACCATATGACCCATAACGACATAATTTGGTGTCTTAAGGGGTCATATGGTGTCCTAGGAGACCATATGACCCCTATGGAAACCATATGACCCCTTATGACACCGTATGGTGTTGTTATGGGTTATATGGTGTCCTAAGGGGTCATAAGGGGTCATGGGACACCATATGACCCCTTAAGACACCAAATTGTGTAGTTATGGGTCATATTGTGTCCTAGGGGGTCATGGGATAACATATGACCCCTTAGGACACCATATCACACCTAATGACACCATATGGTGTCATAAGGGGTCCTATGGTGTCCATAGGGGTCATATGGTGTCCTGCGACCCCTTAGGACACCATATGACCCCTTAAGACACCAAATTATGTCGTTATGGGTCATATTATTTCCTAAGGGATCATCAAACAACATATGACTCCTTAGGATACCATATGACCCCTAACGACACCATACGATGTCATAAGGGGTCCTATGGTGTCCATACGGATCATATGGTGTCCTACGACCCCTTAGATCACCATATGACCCCTTAAGACACCATATTAGATCGTTATGGGTCCTATGGTGTCCTAAGGGGTCATATTGTGTCCTACGACCCCTTAGGACACCATAGGACCCCTTAGGACACAATTTGGTGTCTTAAGGGGTCCTATGGTGTCCTAAGGGGTCGTAGGACACCATATGACCCTTATGGACACCATAGGACCCCTTATGACACCATATGGTGTCATTAGGGGTCATATGGTGTCCATAGGGGTCATAAAGGGTCATGGTATACTATATGACCCCTTAGGACAACATATGACCCCTTATGACACTATATGGTGTCATTAGGGGTCATATGGTGTCCTAAGGGGTCATATTGTGTCCTGAGACCCCTTAGGACACTATATGACCCCTTAAGACACTGAATTGTGTTGTTATGGGTTATATTGTGTCCTAATGGGTCATATTGTGTCATATGACCCTTTAAGACATCATGTGACCCCTTAGGATACAATAGAACCTCTTATGACACTATATTGGGTCGTTATGGGTCCCATGGTGTCCTAAGGGGTCATATGTTGTCCCATGATAGCTTAGGACACAATATGACCCATAACAACACAAATTGGTGTCTTCAAGGGTCACATGCTGTTCCATTACCCCTTAGGACACCATATAACGTTAGGGGTCATATGGTGTCCTAATGGGTCATAAGGAGTCATGGGACACCATATGACCCCTTAAGACACCAAATTGTATCTTTATGGGTTATATTGTGTCCTAAGTGGTCATGGGACAACATATAACCCCTTAGGACACCATATAACCCCTAGTGACACCATATGGTGTCATAAGCAGTCCTATGGTGTCCATAGGGGTCATATGGTGTATTATGACCCCTTAGGACACCATATGACCCCTTAAGACACAAAATTATGTCATTATGGGTCTTATTGTGTCCTAAGGGGTCATGGGACAACATATGACCCCTTAGGACACCATATGACCTCTAATGACACCATATGGTGTCATAAGATGTCCTATGGTGTCCATAGGGGTCATAGGGTGTCCTACGACCCCTTAGGACACTATATGAACCCTTAAGACACCATATTAGGCCGTTATGGGTCCTATGGTGTCCTAAGGGGTCATATTGTGTCCTACGACCCCTTAGGACACCATAGGACCCCTTAGGACACAATTTATTGTCTTAAGGGGTCCTATGGTGTCTTAAGGGGTCGTAGGACACCATATGACCCCTATGGACACTATAAAACCCCTTATGACATAATATGGTGTTGTTAGGGGTCATATGGTGTCCATAGGGGTCATAAGGGGTCATGGGACACCATATGACCCCTAACGACAACATACTACCCCTTATGACACCATATGATGTCGTTAGGGGTCATATGGTGTCCTAAGGGGTCATATTGTGTCCTAAGACCCCTTAGGACACCATATGACCCCTTAAGACACCAAATTGTGTCGTTATGGGTCATATTATGTCCTAATGGGTCATATTCTATCATATAACCCCTTTAATATATCATATGACCCCTTAGAACACCATATGACCCCTTAAGACACCAAATTGTGTCATTCTAGGTTATATTGTGTCATATGACCCATTTAAGACATCATATGACCCCTTATGACACCATATTGGGTTGCTTTGGGTCTTATGGTGTCCTAAGGGGTCATATTGTATACTACAACCTCTTAGGACACCATATGACCCATAACAACACAAATTGTTGTCCCCTATGGACAACATATAACCCCTATGGACACCATATGACCTCTAACAGCACCATAAGGTGTCATAAGGGGTTGTATGTTGTCCTTAGGGGTCATATGGTGTCCCATGACCCCTTATGACCCCTTAGGACACCATACAACCCAATATGACACCATATTGGGTCGTTATGGGTCCTATGGTATCCTAAGGGGTCATATTATGTCCTATGATGCCTTAGGACACAATATGACCCCTAACGACACAATTCAGTGTCTTAAGGGGTCATATGGTGTTCTAATGGGTCATATTGTGTCCTACAAGCCCTTAGGACACCATATGACCCCTAACGACACAATTTAGTGTCTTAAGGGGTCCTATGGTGTCCTAAGGGGCCGTAGAACACCATATGACCCCTATGGACACCATAGGACCCCTTATGACACCATATGGTGTCGTTAGGGGTCATATGGTGTCATAAGGGGTCATGGGACACCATATCAACCTCTAAGGACAATATACGACCCCTTATGACACCAAATGGTTTCGTTAGGGGTCATATGGTGTCCTAAGGAGTCATATTGTGTCTTGGGACCCCTTAGGACACCATATGACCCCTTACAACACCAAATTGTGTCGCTATGGGTCATATTGTGTCCTAATGGGTCATATTGTGTCATATAACCCTTTTAAGACATCATATCACCCCTTAGGATACAATATGACCCCTTATGAAACCATATTGGGTCACTGTGAGTCCTATGGTGTCCTAAGGGGTCATATTGTGTCCTACGAACCCTTAGGAGACCATATGACCCATAACGACACAATTTGGTATCTTAAGGAGTCATATGATGTCCTAGGACACCATATGACCCCTATGGACACTAAATGACCCCTTATAACACCATATGGTGTTGTTAGGGGTCATATGGTGTCCTACCATGTCATAAGAGGTCATAGGACACCATATGACCTCTTAAGACACCAAATTGTATCGTTATGGGTAATATTATGTCCTAGGGGTTCATGGGACAACATATTACACCTAATGATACCATATGACCCCTAACGACACCATATGGTGTCATAAGAGGTCCTATGGTATCCATAGGGGTCATATGGTGTCCTACGACCCCTTAAGAAACCCAATTGTGTTGTTATGGGTCATATTGTGTCCTAAGGGGTCATGGGACAACATATGAACCCTTTGGACACCATATGAACCCTAACGACACCATATCATGTCATAAGGTGTCCTATACTATCCATAGGGGTCATATGGTGTCCTACGACCCTTTAGGACACCATATGACCCCTTAAGACACCATATTGGGTTGTTATGGGTCCTATGGTGTCCTAAGGGGTCATATTGTGTCCTACGACCCCTTGGGACACCATAGGACCCTTTAGGACACAATTTTGTGTCTCAACAGGTCCTATGGTGTCCTATGGGGTCGTAGGACACCATGTGACCCCTATGGACACTATAGGACACCTTATGACACCATATGGTGTCGTTAGGGGTCATATGGTGTCCATAGGGGTCATAAGGGGTCATGGGACACCATATGACCCTTAAGGATAATATATGACCCCTTATGACACCATATCGTATCGTTAGCGGTCATATGGTGTCCTAAGGGGTTATATTGTGTCCTGGGACCCCTTAGGACACCATATTACCCCTTAAGACACCAAATTATGTCGTTATGGGTCATATTTCTATCCTAACAGGTCATATTGTGTCATATGACCCCTTAGAACACCTCATGACCTCTTAAGACACCAAATTTTGTCGTTATGGGTCATATTGTGTCCTAATGTGTCCTATTATGTTATATAACTCCTTTAAGACATCATGTGATCCCTTAGGAAACAATATGACCCCTTATGATACCATATTGGGTCACTTTGGGTCCTATGGTGTCCTAAGGGGTCTTATTATGTCCTTCAACCCCTTAGGACACCATATGAACTATAACGACACAATTTGGTATCTTAAGGGGTCATATGGTGTCCTAGGACACCTAATAACCCCTAACGACAACATATGGTGTCATAAGGGGTCATATGGTATCCTTAGGGGTCATATGATGTCCCACGAACCCTTATGACCCCATATGGTGTCGTTAGGGGTCATATGGTGTCCATAGGGGTCATAAGGGATCATGGGACAACATATGACCCCTTAGGACATCATATGACCCCTAGCGACACCATATGGTGTCATAAGGGGTCCTATGGTGTCCTACGACCCCTTAGAACACCATATGACCCCTTAAGACACCATATTGGATCGTTATAGGTCCTATGGTGTCGTAAGGGGTCATATTGTGTCCTACGACCCCTTAGGACACCATAGGACCTCATCGTAGTACACAATATGACCCCTTAAGACACAATTTGGTGTCTTAAGGGGTCCTATGGTGTCCTAAGGTGTCGTAGGACACCATATGACCCTTATGGACACCATAGGACCCCTTATGACACCATGTGGTGTCATTACGGGTCATATGGTGTCCATAGGGGTCATAAGGGGTCATGGTATACCATATGACCCCTAAGGACAACATACGACCCCTTATGACACCATATGGTGTCGTTAGGGGTCACATGGTGTCCTAAGGGGTCATATTGTGTCCTGGGACCCCTTAGGACACTATATGACCCCTTAAGACACCAAATTGTGTTGTTATGGGTTATATTGTGTCCTAATGCATCATATTGTGTCATATGACCCCTTTAAGATCATATGAACCCTTAGGACACAATAGAATCCCTTATGACACTATATTGCGTCGCTATGGGTCCTATGGTGTCCTAACGGGTCATATGTTGTCCCGTGATCACTTAGGACACAATATGACCCATGATGACACAATTTGGTGTCTTAAGGGGTCATATGGTGTCCCATGACCCCTTAGGACACCATATGATGTTAGGGTTCATATGGTGTCCTAATAGGTCATAAGGGGTCATGGGACACCATATGATCACTTAAGACACCAAATTGTGTCGTTATGGGTCATATTGTGTCCTAAGCCGTCATAGGACAGCATATGACCCCTTAGGACACCATATGACCCCTAGCGACAACATATGGTGTCATAAGGGGTCCTATGGTGTCCATAGGGGTCATATAGTGTCCTACGACACCTTAGGACACCATATGACCCCTTAAGACACCAAATTGTGTCATTACGGGTCATATTGTGTCCTAAGGGGTCATGGGAAAACATATGACCCCTTAGAGAACCATATGACATCTAACAACACCATATGGTGTCATAAGGTGTCCTATGGTGTCGGTAGGGGTCATAAGGTGTCCTACGACCCCTTAGGACACCATATGACCGCTTAAGACACCATATTGGGTTGTTATGGACCCTATGATGTCCTAAGGGGTCATATTATGTCTTACGACCCCTTAGGAAACCATAGGACCCCTTAGGACATAATTTGTTGTCTTAAGGGGTCCTATGGTGTCCTAAGGGGTCATAGGACACCATATGACCCCTATGGACACCATAGGACCCCTTATGACATAATATGGTGTCGTTAGGGGTCATATGGTGTCCATAGGGGTCATAAGGGGTCATGGACACCATATGACCCCTAAGGACAACATATGACCTTTTATGACAACATATGGTGTCGTTAGGGGTCATATGGTGTCCTAAGGGGTCATATTGTGTCCTGGGACCCCTTAGGACACCATATGACCCCTTAAGACACCAAATAGTGTCATTATGGGTCATATTTTGTCATAATGGGTCATATTGTGTCATATGACTCCTTTAAGACATCATATGACTCGTTAGGACACCATAGGACCCCTTAAGACAACAAATTATGTCATTATGGATCATATTGTGTCATATGACCCCTTTAAGACATCATATGACCCCTTATGACACCATATTGGGTCGCTTTGGGTCCTATGGTGTCCTAAGGGGTCATATTGTATCCTACTATCCCTTAGGACACCATATGACCCCTATGGACAACATATAACCCCTATGGACACCATATGACCCCTAATGGCACCATAAGGTGTTATAAGGGGTCGTATTTGTCCTTAAGGGTCATATGGTGTCCCATGACCCCTTATGGCACCATAAGGTGTTATAAGGGGTCGTATTGTGTCCTAGGGGGTCATGGGACAACATATGACCCATTAGGACACCATATGACCCCTAACGACACCATATGGTGTCATAAGGGGTCCTATGGTATCCATAGGGGTCATATGGTGTCCTATGACCCTTTAAGACACCCAATTGTGTCGTTATGGGTCATATTGTGTCCTAAGGGGTCATGGGACAACATATGACCCCTTCAGACACCATATGACCCCTAACGACACCATATGGTGTCATAAGGTGTCCTATAGTGTCCATAGGGGTCATATGGTGTCCTACAACCCTTTAGGACACCATATGACCCCTTAAGACACCATATTGGGTCGTTATGGGTCCTATGGTGTCCTAAGGGGTCATATTGTGTCCTGCGACCCTTTAAGACACCATACGAACCCTTAGGAAAAAATTTTGTGTCTCAAGGGGTCCTATTGTGTCCTAAGGGGTTGTAGGACACCATGTGACCCCTATGGACACCATAGGACCTCTTATGATACCATATGGTGTTGTTAGGGGTCATATAGTGTCCATATGGGTCATAAGGGGTCACGGGACACCATATGACCCCTAAGATCAATATATGACTTCTTATGACACCATATCGCATCGTTAGGGATCATATGGTGTCCTAAGGGGTTATATTGTGTCCGGGGACCCTGTAGAACACCATATGACCCCTTAAGACACCAAATTGTGTCGTTATGGGTCATATTTCTATCCTAACGGGTCATATTGTGTCATATGACCCCTTTAAGATATCATATGACCCCTTAGGACACCATATGACCTCTTAAGACACCAAATTGTGTCATTATGGGTCATATTGTGTCCTAATGTGTCATATTATGTTATATGACCCTTTTAAGACATCATGTGACCCCTTGGGACACAATATGACCCCTTACGATACCATATTGGGTCGCATTGGGTCCTATGGTGTCTTAAGCAGTCATATTGTGTCCTTCGACCCCTTAGGACACCATATGAACCATAACGACACAATTTGGTGTCTTAAGGGGTCATATGGTGTCATAAGGGGTCGTATGTTGTCCTTAGGGGTCATATGATGTCCCATGAACCCTTATGACCCCATATGGTGTCGTTAGGGGTCATATGGTGTCCATAGGGGTCATTAGGGGTCATGGGACAACATATGACCCCTTAGGACACCATATGACCTCTAGCAATGCCATATGGTGTGATAAGGGGTCCTATGGTGTCCATAGGGGTCATATGGTGTCCTACAACCCCTTAGAACATTGTATGACCCCTCAAGACACCATATTGGATCGTTATGGTTCCTATGGTGTCTTAAGGGGTCATATTGTGTCCTACAACCCCTTAGGACACCATAGGACCCCTTATGACACCATATGGTGTCGTTAGGGGTCATATGGTCTCCATAGGGGTCATAAGAGGTCATGGTATACCATATGACCCCTAAGGAAAACATACGACCCCTTATGACACCATATGGTGTCGTTAGGGGTCATATGGTGTCCTAAGGGGTCATATTGTGTCCTAGGACCCCTTAGGACACTATATGACCCCTTAAGACACCAAATTGTGTTGTTATGGGTCATATTGTATCCTAATGTGTCATATTGTGTCATATGACCCCTTTAAGACATTATATGACCCCTTAGGACACAATAGAACCCCCTATGACACTATACTGGGTCGCAATGGGTCCTATGGTGTCTTAAGGGGTCATATGTTGTCCCATGACCGCTTAGGACACAATGACCCACAACAACACAATTTGGTGTCTTAAGGGGTCATATGGTATCTCATGACCCCTTATGACCCCTTAGGACACCATATGACGTTAAGGGTCATATGGTGTCCTAACAGGTCATAAGGGGTCATGGGACACCATATGACCCCTTAAGACACCAAATTGTGTCGTTATGGGTCATATTTTGTCCTAGGAGGTCATGGGACAACATATGACCCCTTAGGACACCATATGACCCCTAGTGACACCATATGGTGTCATAAGGGGTCCTATGGTGTCCATAGGGGTCATATGGTGTCCTACGACCCCTTAGAACACCATATGACCCCTTAAGACACCAAATTGTGTCATTATGGGTCATATTGTGTCCTAAGGGGTCATGGGACAACATATGACCCCTTAGGACACCATATGACCTCTAACGACACCATATGGTGTCAAAAGGTTTCCTATGGTGTCTATAGGGGTCATAAGATGTCCTACAACCCAATAGGACACCATATGACCCCTTAAGACACCATATTGGGTCTTTATGGATCCTATGGTGTCCTAAGGGGTCATATTATGTCCTACAACCCCTTAGGACACCATAAGACCCCTTAGGACACAATTTGTTGTCTTAAGGGGTCCTATGGTGTCCTAAGGGGTCATAGGACACCATATGACCCCTATGGACACCATAGGACCCCTTATGACACAATATGGTGTCATTAGGGGTCATATGGTGTCCATAGGGGTCATGGGACACCATATGATCCCTAAGGACAACATACGACCCCTTATGACAGCATATGGTATCGTTAGAGGTCATATGGTGTCCTAAGGGGTCATATTATGTCCTAGGACCCCTTAGGACATCATATGACCCCTTAAGACACCAAATTGTGTTGTTATGGGTCATATTGTGTCCTAATGGGTCATATTGTATCATATGACTCCTTTAAGACATCATATGACCCCTTAGGACACCATATGACCCCTTAACACACCAAATTGTGTCATTATGGGTCATATTGTGTCATATGACCCCTTTAAGATATCATATGACCCCTTATGACACCATATTGGGTCGCTTTGGGTCCTATGGTGTCCTAAGGGGTCATATTGTATCCTACGACCCCTTAGGACACCATATGACCCATAACAACACAATTTGGTGTCTTAAGGGGTCATATGGTGTCCTAGGACACCATATGACCCCTATGGACAACATATTACCCCTATGGACACCATATGACCCCTAACGAGACCATAAGGTGTTATAAGGGGTCATATGTCATCCGTAAGGGTCATATGGTGTCCCATGACCCCTTATGACCCCTTAGGACACCATACAACCAATTATGACACCATATTGGGTTGTTATGGGTCCTATGGTGTCCTAAGGGGTCATATTATGTCCTAGGATGCCTTAGGACACCATATGACCCCTAACGACATAATTTGGTGTCTTAAGGGGTCATATGATGTCCTAAGGGGTCATATTGTGTTCTGCGAGCCCTTAGAACACCATATGACCCCTAACAACATAATTTGGTGTCTTAAGGGGTGCTATGGTGTCCTAAGGGGTCGTAGAAAACCATATGACCCCTATGGACACCATAAGACCCTTATGACACCATATGGTGTCGTTAGGGGTCATATGGTGTCCTAAGGGGTCATAAGGGGTCATCAGACACCATATCAACCCCTAAGGACAACATACAACCCCTTATGACACCAAATGGTGTCGTTAGGGGTCATATGGTGTCCTAAGGGGTCATATTGTGTCTTGGGACACCTTAGGACACCATATGATCCCTTACCACATGAAATTGTGTCGTTATGGGTCATATTGTGTCCTAATGGGTCATATTGTGTCATATAACCCTTTTAAGACATCATATGACCCCTTAGAACACAATATGGCCCCTCATGAAACCATATTCGGTTTCTATGAGTCCTATGGTGTCCTAAGGGGTCATATTGTTTCCTACGAACCCTTATGAGACCATATGACCCATAACGACACAATTTGGTGTCTTAAGGGGTCATATGGTGTTCTTTGACACCATATGACCCCTATGGACACTAAATGACCCCTTATGACACCATATGGTGTCGTTAGGGGTCATATGGTGTCCTAAGGGGTCATAAGGGGTCATGGGACACCATATGACCCCTTAAGACACCAAATTGTATCGTTATGGGTAATATTGTGTCCTAGGGGGTCATGGGACAACATATGACCCCTTAGGACACCATATGACCCCTAACGACACCATATGGTGTCATAATAGATCCTATGGTATCCATAGGGGTCATATGGTGTCCTATGACCCCTTAAGACACCCAATTGTGTCGTTATGGGTCATATTGTGTCCTAAGGGGTCATGGGACAACATATGACCCCTTTGGACACCATATGACCCCTAACGATGCCATATGGTGTCATAAGGTGTCCTACAATGTCCATAGGGGTCATATGGTTTCATACGACCCCTTAGGACACCATATGACTCCTTAAGACAACATATTGGGTCATTATGGGTCCTATGGTGTCCTAAGGGGTCATATTGTGTCCTACAGCCCCTTAGGACACCACATGACCCCTTAGGATACAATTTTATGTTTTAAGGTGTCCTACGGTTTCCTAAGGGGCTGTAGGACACCATATGACCCCTATATGGTGTCCATAGGGGCCATAAGGGGTCATGGGACACCATATGACTCTTAAGGACAACATACGACCCCTTATGACACAATATCATGTCGTTAGGGGTCATATGGTGTCCTAAGGGTTATATTATGTCATGGGACCCCTTAGGACACCATATGACCCCTTAAGACACCAAATTGTGTCGTTATGGGTCATATTTCTCTCCTAATGGGTCATATTGTGTCATTCGACCCCTTTAAGATATCATATGACCCCTTAGGACACCATATGACCTCTTAAGACACCAAATTATGTTGTTATGGGTCATATTGTGTCCTAATGTGTCATATTATATCATATGACTCCTTTAAGACATCATGTGACCCCTTAGGACACAATATGACCCCTTATGACACCATATTGGGTTGCTTTGCGTCCTATGGTGTCCTAAGGGGTCATATTGTGTCCTTCGACCCCTTAGGACACCATATGAACTATAACGACACAATTTGGCATCTTTAGGGGTCATATGGTGTCCAAGGACACCATATGACCCCTATGGATACCATATGACCCCTAATGACAACATATGGTTTCATAAGGGGTTGTATGTTGTCCTTAGGGATCATATGATGTCCCATGAACCCTTATGACCCCATATGGTGTCGTTAGGGGTCTTATGGTTTCCATAGGGGTCATAAAGGATCATGGGACACCATATGATCCCTAAGGACAACATATGACCCCTTATGACACCATATGGTGTCATTAGGGGTCATATGGTGTCCTAAGGTGTCATATTGTGTCCTGGGATACCTTAGGACACCATATGACTCCTTAAGACACCAAATTGTGTTGTTATGGGTCATATTGTGTCCTAATGGGTCATATTGTGTCATATGACCCCTTTAAGACATCATATGACCCCTTAGGACACCATATGACCCCTTAAGACACCATATTGTGATGTTATGGGTCATATTGTGTCCTAATGGGTCATATTGTGTCATATGACCCCTTTAAGACATCATATGACGCCTTACGACACAATATGACCCCTTATGACACCATATTGGGTCGCTTTGGGTCCTATGGTGTCATAAGGGGTCATATTGTGTCCTACGACCCCTTCGGACACCATATGACCCCTAATGACACAATTTGGTGTCTTAAGGGGTCATATGGTGTCCTAGGACACCATATGACCCCTATGGACATCATATGACCCCTAATGACACCATATGGTTCATAAGGGGTCATATGGTGTCCCATGAACCCTTATGACCTCTTAGGACACCATACGACTCATTATGACATCATATTGGGTCGTTATGCGTCCTATGGTGTCCTAAGGGGTCGTATTATGTCCTGCGACCCCTTAGGACACCATATGACCCCTAACGACACAATTTGGTGTCATAAGGGGTCCTATGGTGTCCATAGGGGTTATATGGTGTCCTATGACCCCTTAAGACACCATATTGGGTCGTTATGTGGCCTATGGTGTCCTAAGAGGTCATATTGTGTCCTACGACCCCTAAGGACACCATATGACCCCTTAGAACACCATATGACTCAACCTTTGACTGATGATTTCACTATTCAAAACACCTCCAAATCAGCTGTAACTTTGGATTCTGCAACAAAATCACAATATCTTTCATCCCTGAAAATTTGGAAAAAAGTTGCGAGGACTGTGTGCACTCCAAGTGCCATTGTCCTCGACATTTTTTCCAAAATTTCAGGAGCTAGATCTTACTGTGTTTTTCAGTTAAAATCCAGAATTTTGGCTGATTTTATCAATTCTAACACTTTCAAAATTAAAGTCAAAGTTGGTCTAGTGATTGCTTGGATTAAGGCTTATAATCATTCAAAAAATTGTTGAAATTGAAATTTGTATCAAAATTGTGTTTCTTACTATCCTAAATCTGAAAAGTGTGTTAGTATTCATTCGAAATTTCAGTGCTTTATTCAAGTTTTTGCAGTTTGTGACTTTTGAAATTAAATGTTTAATTGCGGCAACTTTGATTTCCGCTTTCAAATTTGAATTTTGCATGAAATCGAGTCAACTTTTAAATTTCAAAGCTTGCATTGCTTTCAGTATTCCCTCTAAAATCATAAAATTCAAAATTTCAGTTTCCCTCTCTTTTTCAAAATTCAAATTTTGCATTTTCTAACAATCTTGGTAGGGTTCAATTTTGAGATTGCAACTTTAATTTGGCCTAGCTACAGATCGTAAAATCACTCAATTTTTTTAGATTAGCTTTAAAATCATCATAACTTTCATCCTTGAAAATTTTGAAAAAAGTTGCGAGGACCATGTCCACTCCGTTCGCCACAGTCCCTGACATTTTTTCCAAAATTTCGGAAGATTGTCCTGATTGTATTTAACAACTTAAATCTAGGAGATTGGCCGATTTTATTGAAATTTGCTACCTCTAAAATTCAAAATCTTTTCTCTCTCTTTTGTGCATGAGTTTTACAACAATAAGCCCTACTTACACTATTCCCGTTAGACGAAGCCTTAGAATTAAGTCTTTCCAAGGTTTAATTACTGAGGAGATGGAACCTAATTTGAATGGTCTTTTTAACGAGGACATGGGTAATTCCTCTAATCCTCTTAATGATGAAGAATCTCTCCATGAGGTTTCTGTAGAACAACTTTCGAAATTGGATAAACAATTTGATGATTTTCGACAATGGATGTCTCAAGAATACCCTGATAGTGAAGCTCTTTCATTAATTGAGGGTCTAAAACGTATGGTTCAAAGTGATAAGAATGGAATTGATATTTTGCTTGGTATTGAACACATTGTGGATTCAAATGTGATGCCTATGAAGAGTTGTGCTAAAACTTTGGGTTATACACAACCTCCTACTCAAGTTAATCATTCTATTCCTTTGACAACTCCTATTGCTAGTATACCTACTTTTACATCAAACATAATGACTACTTCAATACAAGACATTCCACCTATGATCACTAGTCATGGGGGCAATCCTTCTTCTTCAATCAACCCTCTTCCTTCCTTCAATCCAACTTCTTCATTCATTCCTTCAATGAGTGTTCCTATTTCATCTCCACAAATAAACATGACGCAAGGGGGCAATTCATTTAACCATTCCATTCCTCCTTGTAGTGTTCCTCCTTTCCAATCATCTCCTATGACTAACTATCATGGTGTCCCGCCACCTTACTCTCAATCAATGCCTTCTTTCAATAACATAATACTTCCATCACAATCTAACACGTCTAATATGAACTCTTCGACTGAAGCGACCATTAACAATCTTGCACAAACTGTCTCTTCTTTACAGCAACAAATTGCCTCTATGAATCAATCTAAGTTTAGTGTGCCCACATTTGATGTTGCAAGCCCACTTTCTCTTGACATTGTTCGAGCTATCCCCCCTAAACAGGTTGAAATTCCGCATTTGGAGCTTTATAATGGTAAGGGTGATCCTCTAACACATGTTAAGACCTTTCAAACAATATGTACTGATTTTACTTATGACCAAAGGTTGCTTGCAAAACTGTTTACTAGAACATTAAGAGATAAAGCCCTGCAATGGTATTGCTCGTTGCCTTTTTATTCTATTAATTCTTTTGAACAACTTGCAAATGCTTTCATTCAACAATTTCAAAACAATATAAGTCCTAAAGTTACTTTGATTGATTTAATGCATTGTAAACAAGGTGTTAAAGAAAAAGTGACTGATTTCATTGGTAGATATAAGCATTTGTATGCTCAAATTTCTTTTCCAGTACCTGACAATGGTATTCAAAGAATCTTTATTTCTAATTTACAAAAAGATATTAGAGAAAAACTTCTGTTTTCTGAGTTTAATTCTTTCCAATAGTTGTGCGCAACTCTTCACAATTATCAATTGACTGTGAGTCAAATGGAACAAGCAAATCCTATGGCTCCGAGTGATAAGGCTGATAGTAGTCAACAACCCTTTGGGAAGTTTAAACCGAACAGAGAGTTCATTAAGTTCAATGAAAACATCATCAACAACAATGTGAATGCAGCATCAGGTGTGCCTCCTATTTCTAAGTTTTTCAAGAAAGAAAGAAAGTTTACTCCTTTGAATGAATCATTGCATAGTATTATGAATAAGTTATTGGAACAAAATGTGCTTACTCTTCCTCCTATAAAACAAATAGATCCTACAAAGATTAACTCACCCTATTTTGATAACAAATCTTTTTGTCAATTTCATCGTCATCCTGGGCATGATACCGAAAAATGTTTTGCTTTAAAGGGTAAAATTCAAGATTTGATTGATAATAATACTATCTCTGTTTCTGGTGTGAATGATAAAGGCAACACATCTGTAGCTCCTCCTAACCAAAAGCTTAAGATTTTTAGTGATCCATTACCTTCTCATACCTCTAATGTGGTTGAGACTAATGATTCCTCTTTCTCACCTGATAGTCTTGTGTCTATGACTCCGAATGTGATTAACTTTGTGGAATAGCAGAAAATCCCTAAAGAATCTTCCATCACATTTGATTCTAGTGAAACTATCAGGGCACCTGATGGTCCTTTATATATAGTTGCAAAAGTAAAAAATACACCTTGCCGTGGAGTGCTTATTGATCCTTCTTGCATGGTTAATGTCATTACTGAAGAATTTCTTTTTACTTTGCAATTGAATCAAGTGATCTATGATGAAACAAATGTGGTTGTGAAACTATTTGATGCATTTTCTTCTCCTGCAATTGGTTCTATTACATTACCTATTGGGGTTCATAACAAATCCCTTGATGTGAACTTTACTATTATTCCATCGTCTGAACAATTTCGTGTGAAGCTAGGCTATCCTTGGTTATCTTCCATGAAAGCTATTGCTTCTCCTATTCACAAGTGTTTGAAATTTCCCCATAATGGTGAAGTTGTTACTATCAATCATAGTCACTTTAAACCAGCTGAAAGAACTTCTAGCGTTCCTATTGATTATTTTTGGCCTAAACAATTCCAATCTCTTCCACCGCGAAGTGATCATCTTTTCAAATCTTATCAAAAGTGGAAAAAAGATATGATCCTATCTCTAAGTAACCTAGAACACCCAAACTTGATATTCCTATCATTCTTGAGAAGGAAGTTCTTCCTTTGAAAGATAAAACTAATGTCTTTCCTCAAGAAGATTCCCAACCCATCCCTATGAATGTGACTATGCCTATGACTAATAAACTTCCTAAAAGTAGACCTATACCTCCTCGCCATGATGGACTTGGTCTCCTTCCTAAACCAAATATTCCTCCTTTATATGGAGCAGTTCCTCCTCCTTCCTCTTATGGAGAGAAGAGACCTTCCTCTTCTCCTATTATTCAACCTAAGAGACCACAACCTAAACACCCAAGTGATAAGGATGAGAACATTCCTCCTCCTCAATCTTCTCAACTTCCTACTAAGACTAGACGAAATCGTTCTGCACGTGAACGCCAACAAAAGCGTCATCTTAGAGCTCAAGCAGCTGCTTCTCAAACCTTGCAATCCCCAAAAACACCTTCAACTAGTATTATTCCATTTTCTCCTCAACCGAAAATTGAGCCAAAATCTCCTAAACATAAGATGCATGATGGTCTTGATCCTGTGTGAGTTAAAGATCCTATTTTTATAAATCTTGATGATGATATAGATGAAAATGTTATTCATGATGAAATTGTTACTCCTCTTCATTCTAATAGTGAATATGAATATGTTGATGTTGATAACCATTTATCTAACGAATTTTCTAAAGCACTTATCCTAGCTCCTAGACAAGAACAACGTGGCTTGGAACAGGAACATAGCCCTTGTTTGGATCTTGTGATAGCTCCATCTACTGTGTTGGATGTTCCTCCTCTAGCGTGTTCCCTACCTTCCCGAAATATTGATCAGCAAGATCGGGGGGTAGATGACGTGCTAGACTAGTGTCATTAGCATAGCAGACTCTCTCCTCCTCTCTTGATCTCTTTTGTTACTTCTTCTATGTGTTACTCTCATTCTTCTATTTGTCGTCCTTAGTGTTGTCTACTTGAGGACGATGCAAAGCATTGAGATCTCTTTTGGTCTCTCTCATGTTGACTCAAAAGACACATGTGTTCCCTTCTTCTAGGTGACCTTCCTTGATTGGGGAATGAAGAACAATTATGCATACATACATATGATATACATGAATTATCATACAGCATACTGACCCCGAGGAAAGCAAAGTCACCTTGTGCTTTGTGTTTTGTGTCTATTATCCTTGGGCTTATCTCACACTTGGGGGCTAAATCCTTGTGATAACGTGCTCCTTTCCCTTCTCATTTCTTATATGTATCACTACCTTAAAGTAATCACCCCCGATGAGGCGTGTGCGATCGCTTTAATGTAGGGGGGCATACATCTCGTTCATATCTCTTCAAGATACTTGAAAGTTTCTTGGCGAACTTAGCTTTGCCTCGAAAATTTTTGGTATTTTTCTTACATGACTCATAGTGAGGGAACCTTACGACTAACAGTCATGGTTCTCCCTCGTGATCTTCCCTTTTACTTTGTCAATCGAATTCGTAAGATCCTTAGTCCACTAGGGGCTTGCTGTATCTTGCCTCCTTGACGTGGTGAAAATCTTTCAATGTTGTTTCCTTGTACTTTACCGAAAGTATGGGCGTACGCTTATACTCCCGCTAAAGTGGGGGCTAAATTTAGCGTCCTAAAATTGTGACACTTGCAATTTCGACTGCATTTGGGTCTTCACGATGGCGGCGCAATGTTGAACCTAAATGGAGACCCCGAAACCTGTTTACGACACCAAAAACTGCATCTTTTTGCACCTTGGCCTGATCCCTCCTTGCACCCTGCTGTCCCGGGAGGTGGGACCATGGCGCCCAGTGCCTTGGTCCTTCAGGACTAGGGCGCCCAGTGCCCTGGTCCCCCAGGACCATGGCGCCCAGCGCCCTAGTCCCTGGCCCTAGTTTGGGCCCGGTCTCTTGTGGGCATCGGGTCTTGAAGTTTGCAAATTGGAAAATATTGTTTCTAGGTCGGCCTAAGGTCGGGAAAATCAGTCTCTCAACCCTAATTGACAAGTATATAAACTACATTTCCTCTTCCAAAAAAAAGAGAGGAAAATATATGTGCGCAAGAGGCGGAAGCGATATTCAAACATTCAAACATTCAAGCATTCAAGCATTCCTTCAAGCAATTGAGCATTCTAAGTCTCCATTCAAGGCTAGGTGTTGCATTCAAGACAAGGATTCAACCATTGAAGAGGAGATCACATACAACATACAACATACTACATACATCACACCTTCGCATGTAAGAATACAAACATTCTTACAACAAGGTATCAGTACTTGTTTACATTACAAACATTTAAATTTACAACATTCTCATTTCTTGGTTAATTCCAAAACCAGGGTTTGACCTAAAGGCAAACCCCTAATCCCTAACCCCCCAATCATCTTCTCTTTTCTATGTGTAGGTTGCAGGTACGCGGCTGTAATTGAAGATCTGGAATCCTTGTGCAGAGACGAACAAATCCCCCTTCGTTTCACGGATTTTTCGGAGGACCATGTGCACTCCGGGCGCCATCGTCCCATCAACTTTCGCTCAAATTTGCAGAGCAGCACCATCTCGACATTTTACTGCTAATTCCAGGTCCGTAGCTTCATCCTATGTCCCTATCTCTGTTTATAAGCAAATCTTTCCTACTTTACATGCATTCCTAGTTCAATCATTCTATCTACATTCTTTACAAAAGAGGGTATCCTTGATGTCTTAACCCTTGAAACTCATTTAGAATCTAGTCTTGCATTGTGTGGGATTGGATCTTGTGGGTTTCAACCCCTCTTTTGAATGTAAAGTCTCTCCTAAGTGAAAACCATCAACCCTAGTGACCCTCCTTTCTCTCTCCTTGGAGTGGGGAAGGGAGGAATACCTAGGGTTCGATTTTTCCGCTTTACAGCATGAAACTAATTAAGAAATAGAACAAGTGTCCAAATTTCACCATTATAATATCTATAATGATAAAATTATATACGCATTTCCATTCTCATTTATTTTGGGCCTATTTTGATGGAATGGAGTAGAGAAATTATATATTGATAAATGAAATAATCTTGGGAAAATTTGGGCTCATTTTTACAACATTATCTCTCTCCATTTTGACTCATTCGCATGCATTCAACTATATCCTATCCAAATTTGCATATAATCCCATACTTTTCATATTTATTATGCCTATTATTGCTACCCCACATCCAAACATTCATGAACCCTAGAAAAAATATTCTTGTTTCCTTATCCATAGTTGATCTCAAGGATATTTTATATTAATCCAACACCATGGACAAGCAAACCCTATAATATAATTTAAAATTCAAATTTACCAACTCATGTGTTATTTTACTCCCACCATGAGCCAAATTGTTACATGTTTCACATAATTTATTGTTATGTATGTTGGAAACAATGCAATAGGGGGGAGGGGGGTGAATCAGTTTGCTCACAAACTTTACTTAACTCAAACACAATTTCAGATCTGATAATTAACAATGAAAGCATAAATCAACACCACATCGATAACACACATAACACCAAGATTTTTGATGTAGAAAACCCGGTTATTCAGGCACACTGCCTAGATCTCACTGCTCAAAACACATAACAAGAGGGGCTACAACCCTTGGGAAGACTCATTGTATTACAAAAAAAATTGGATTACATCTAGAAGATCATGAACTAATAAAATAGTATCTCCTCATGTCTGGTTACAGTTCCAATTAAGCACACAATCTGATCTGCTTTGCCACACTTCTTCACACTTCTAAAAGATCAAAAAAAAAAATTCGCACACTTATCCGATCACACACATTCAGACACACTCACAGATACATCTCTCATATGATTACCACATATATTTATACAAATCATCAACCTATATTTCAAGGTCGGCTCAACACTCATCACAAATTACAAGACTATAACCATACACACTACAACATAACATGTGGACAAAAACAATTTTGGCTAAGACATAGTATGGACATAAAACAACACCTCGAACATAAAACACCTCTAATAATTATGCCTCGAACATCTGCAACATGCTACAATCATCATGTCAGCCAAGAACATGAAGAACACCATCGGATCAAAGAAAATCATCAATAACGTAAACAGCGATCAATGCAAACCATCAACACAAATAGGACACGATCAAGAAACATCCATAAGCATCATGAATTACCACAGGAACAATTGCAACATCACCACTTACTAGAATATTCATCATCATTATACTGAACCTCAAAAACACTCACTGAACTGATTGTCAAACTGAAAGAATCACTTGCAGACCTCCAAATCATGAACCATTTGAATTCAGGACTCATATGAATGTCCCAAACACTCTACCAAATTTTCAAACCAAGATATTGCAACACAGAGAAATGCAGAGCAAAATCTAGAACACTGATCAACACAAACAACTCAAAAACCAACCACAATACCGAATCTGATAACTTGATCAAATCATCATGTAGACCTCTGAAACTTTAGTTGAATCAACTAGAGATACTTATCTCAAAACCCTTTAATCCATGACAACTCATCTACAACACAACACACTAAACAAACTCAATTAATCCGACTACAACACAGAAACACGGAGGAATATGTTGACATCAATTACAACACATCATTCCAGCAAACTTCTCAACAATATCCAACAATATACCCATTTGGCATTGATGGAAACATATGAATTTTAAAAACTATCAATGCAAAGAAAGAATTCAACTATCAACAATCTCCCCATAACTCTCAACAATTTCCCCCTGAGATCATGCACACAACTCAACACAGGAATTTCACCCCCACAGTTTTTCACATGACTCTCTGTCCCCCTTTGACATAAATGTTAAAGGCACATATACAAATCATGTTTCTTTCCCCCTTTAGCCAAACTCAAAAATATGAACATCTGAACCACAACACTGACTACTTGTTGGCAACAAGGCAACAAATTGAGAGGGGGGGGTGGGGGTGAATCAGTTTTCTCACAAACTTTACTTAACTCAAACTCAATTTTACATATGATAATTAACAATGAAAGCATAAATCAACACCACGTGATCAATAATACACATAAAACCATGATTTTGACGTGGAAACATGTAAATGACAAGCATGTATGTACAATTAAAAAATGTAAACAACTAGGTGCAATATAATATGTATTGTATAGTTGTCAAGGCCAAATTAAATGGCCATCAAGGTGTCTTCATAGACCTATGTTAACTCCTCCTCGGTTATCAACTGTTAAATAGATTGTGTATAAACATTAGTACTTAATATTATCTCTTATAAATATTCATTTAAAATAAAATGCACTATGAAATTACAAGTCTTACCGCTATATCGTTAGTGTATGATGAAGGTACCTCCTCGCCTCTAGCATGCGAGGACTCTCTAGGGTATCCTCCATTCCTTGTCGTCACATCTAGTGCATTAGGCATATCTTTCACCTCATAATTAGTTGTTTCCATAGGAGGATCAACAGGCTCTCTAATAGGACCTAAGCATGACTGCCCACACATAACACAAGTATGTGACACACAAATATGTGGAACCAAAGAGGACCTGGCAGTGCCACCGGATCCACCGCTAGTATCACTAAAAGGCTAAGCTAGTGCCCTAGCCTGAGAAACCAAAAGGCTACGCAAAGAGTGAATAGCCAAAATAGTTTGTGATGTTGCCTCAACAATGATATCTGGATGTTGTCCAAGAGGTGGGGGATCAACGAAGGAGGGGGAATATATGGGCCCTATAATTCAAACTACCCCAGGTCTATCTTGAGGAATACCTAAATCCACACCCTGGAAAGGCTTGATGTCAAAGTAGTTGACATGCTTGCCTAAAACAAACTCAGCATATAAATTTTTAATTAAATAAAACGGGACATCAAAATTGATGTTGGGTGGTCTATCAAAAACCATCCACTAATGATCCAAAAAGTTATTTACAATATCATCGTGCGTACACCATTTTATGGATTTATGGAAAGTTTTTTTTTTCACATCTACAAGTTGTCTAGTGCGGGGATTAACAAACAATGTGGCAATATCAACTTTTAAAATCTCAAGCTCCTTGACTTGATCATAGGTCAAGCCATCTGCATATCTATCTCTCATGGGATCTCGCCACAAAAGAGCGGCATTGTGCTCCACGATAATGATCTCTACATTGTTTATAATGACATTTAGAGAATCTAACATTAGGGTTAGATGAGGGATTCTACTGTAGACATTTGTAATTTCCCTCAATTGGTTCAAATTTTGACCAATTAAATCTTGAATTGAGGGGGGATTTGGTAGTGGAGGGTTTGCTAATGAAGGGTTTGGTGGTTGTGGCGGTTGTGGTTGTTCGGGATTATCATTGTTGTCCCCCATTTTACCTAATTGAATTTGAAAATTTGAATTTAATCAACAAATTTGAAAGAACAATGTACTTCAAATGAAAAAACCTAGTTTCTATTTAAAAAAACAAAAAAAAAATGCAAAAAAATTGACAAAAAATAACATAAGTGCAATCAAATCATACATGATATGACAAACTCACAAAAAAAGTCTCCCAAATCGGATATCCGCTTAAAGCCGATATCAGATTTCTTCAAAATGTCTAGCGTGTGGGTGAAAAATGACCCAAGGCTATCACAGTGGGTATAAAAACACCCACAGGAATCAGATATCCAATTCCTAAAAATTAATATATTATATATTATATAATAAATAATATTTAATATATTATATATTATATAATAAATAATATTTAATATATTATATTATATTATATTATATATTATTCATATATAATATATTATATATGAATAATTTTATCAGATATCCGATTTGGATGGGTTTTTGTCATGGCTAGATGTATTGACATCCAAGCCAAGCAAAAAGTCAACACGATTTTTTGCGTTTTTAGGCAAGTGGAGAAGATTTTCACATTGCCACTTTTTGGCCCCTCATGATCCTGCACATACCCATATCAAAGTGTGACACGTGCCTCATTTGATCAACCAATCAATTTGGATATATACCAATTCATTGATTTAAGATTGCTTTAATGTAAGTTAAAAATCAACTTAAAAAATCCAACTACATGATTGTAGTCCTCAAAATGAGCTTTCCATCAAGTGAAGTTTTCATATATTTTGGTTTTATTAAATATATATTTTAGTTGAATTAAACATAGCTTTTTCATTGAACATCAAGCTCTATGTTCAACGCATGTGAAAAAATAGTAGATTAGAAAAAAAAATTCTGAAAAATATCTATGCAATTGGTATCGATATCCTTGATCCAACAAAAAATAATTAAGTTTTGATAAATACAAAAAAGTCATGATACATATAATACACCTATGTCTAAATTGAAATTGGTTGGGCTTCAAAACTTAATTAAAAAAAATAAATCAATAAAAGATTATGAAACCAAATACAAGTGGTAGATATTGTAGTTATGAACCTAAAATAAAATAAAATAGAATTTATCCTTCATAGAAAAAAAATTTATGTTCCATACACTACACATCAATTTTAAAAAATGGTGTTTACTGTTAAAAATTAGTTATCGAAAGAGATGGAAAACAAAATTCAATTTGATTCCTATATATATATATATATCTCTGTGTGTGTGTGTGTGTGTGTGTGTGTGTGTGTGTGTGTGGAATCTAGAAACAAAATGTGACAAATCACTAGTTTGCATCATCTTCAAATTCCTCGTGGTTTAGTACCCATAGGTGTTAGTAATGGGAGATTTGGTTCAAAATGTTTGTTTCAATGTCAAGTTTGGCCAAAAAGTGTAACCCAATATTGTGAGATCACCCATGACATCCATCTTATTCTCATAGACTCTATGAAACCCATAATTCTATTTGGTATTAAGGCTCATAAGTCATTTGGACAAATGCTATAGAGTGGAAGGCTTTCTTTAAAAGACAAAAGTAATTCCAAAAAATTTAAATATCTTCCCTTTCCTTAACCATTTATAACATGGTACCATCTAGCTACCTGCTACTTGATTTTTTTAAGTTTCATGGGTCTCATAGTTTTTAATTAGTATAATATATAATGAAATATTCTCATAACATACTAGAGTATCTACAGTTCAATATTTGAATGTTGAGTTGTGCATGTAGAAGGTTGGTTGAAATTATGAAACAAGTATTTAATCATAAAATAATCATGTAGATGTTTTCCTTTTATCTACCCTCCCACTTTTTTTGTTTGCTTTTTAATTTAATCTTGATAATTTAATAATTATAAAAATATTATAATTTCTTAACTACTCGAAAGAAGCATAAAAAGGAATTCATAAGATTGTTGTTTGCTAAAAAATCTCTAAATTTTTTTATTAGTGTGTGTTAAAAAAAACAAGTTAAGGATGTAGTTTCATGAAAGGAACTCAAGCTTCTATGATTACTCCAAGGTCAATTCAACAGAATAAAAAAAAATTGTGCATACTTAAATGAATATTTTTTACACATAGATAAATACAAACATTAAAAAATTTCTTCCTCCAACTTAAAATTGTTATATCTATTTGGTAGTCTACATAACATTTTTTAAAGTCTAATTTATATTTTCATATGCTTACAACAATCTACCATCTAAACATCTTGGCTTCCTATTGAATAATTGTTGGGAAAGAAAAGGTAACCCCCTTCAATATAATGATGAAGCCATAACTTAAGTAGTTGCATATGAGATCCTATTGCTAGAGTATTTTTAAAAACCAATTTACTACTTGATTTGTATCCACCTTAAGTCAAAAGCCTTGAAAAATGTCTAAGGTACTTTATAGCTTCATTAAAGACAACCTCATAATGGACAAGACTAATGAAAGAACCATTGCTTTCAAATAATTGACTAGCAATAAAATCCAAAACTGGGGAGACAAGGTAATGGTTGTGATAAGGATGTAGGCATTCATGACATTCATGTGAGAGGATTGTAACACCTATATATTAGCATTGATATTATTAAGGGGTGAAATAGTTTTCTCAAATAAAAATATAATTACATAGCAATTTAAAATATTTAATTATGGATTAAAGAATAATATTAACGTTTCCAACATCTTTTTTTCGATTGATGAGTTTTATATAAATCCATATAACCATTTAGCTACTTGATACGAGAGCACGAGCCTTAGGCTAAAACCTTTTCGACTAAGATTGAAGGATTAAGGGGTATCAATCCTACTAAAGAAATCTTGAACTCATCCCTTAAATTCACATAATTGTTTAGCTACTTGATACACGAGCATGAGCCTTACACTAAAACCTCTCTAAGACTTAAGAATTAAGGGATACCCATCCAACTAAAAAATTACCATCCTCACCCCTTAAAACCATACAATCGTTTAGCTACTTCATACGAGAACACAAGCATTAGGCTAAATTGTTTTCAACTAAGAATTAAGGATTAAGGGGTATCCATCCTACTAAAGAAATCTTGACCTCATCCATGCTCTGACACTGTTGAATTTCGCAACACAAGCCTGCAAGATCAAATAGCAAACAAGAACACCTTCCACAAACGAGAGTTGCACAAATGAATGCTATATTACTCAAAAACAAAGAATACACAATTACAAGATAAATCATAATTGTACAATGCGGTGGTTATAAATAAAGCACAGAGCTAAATTTAGTAAACCTAAAGTACAAGCACGAGGAGCTAAATAAAGCTCGATTCTAGCTAAACTGGATGCATAAAAGCTAAACTACGTGCACAACTAAAATAAGCACTCTTAAATAAACTTAAACCAAAAAAACAAAAAAACAAAATTAATTATAAAAAAACAATTGATAGCTAAATATGCTCTAACATGATATTGAGTGATTTGATTCTTGATAAACTCGTCCAGACCCATTCAATTTCACGAAAACACAAAAAATCAATAATCTATTTACTCCCAATATGAAAACCTAATTTTTTTTCTTTGAGTGGACAGATCCTCAAGGACGTCATTTTTGCTGAACTAATTTGGTCAACGACGTGTGCATGCATTCCAAATTCCATGGAATTTGCGATAAAACTGCGTGACAGATTAAAAATCATCCATACTCAGAAAAATCTTCAGTCATATCGATTAATAAATTACTTACCTCATTTTTCTAAAACTTTCATCTCAACTTGGAATTTGGAAACTAATTTTCAGCACCGCTATTTGAAAAGAGGCGCGCACAAATAATGTTGCATCAACAGATAATAACTCGATCGTCGTACAATAATTTCCACACTGAATAGTGAATGTCGAATCTTCGGGTACATTCTTCGTCGCATTTAATAACAATCCCTCGCTCTTACCCGAAATCAGAAAAAGGTTTGGTAATCATTTCATAATTTGGAGATGAGCCTGGATTGATGTAACAAAATTATTAGATTTATGGTTAAACTAAAATCTGTGGGTGGCTAGTGAACTTTCAAATCATTATCTTTATTTAGATTCTCAGTGACGATTAATCTAAAAGATTCAATTGAAGAGGGGCAATTAATCTAACAAAGTTATTAGCTATTGATGAAAAATAATACTGTTTGATTCAACAATGAACATGACTGGATTCATACATGTACAAAGATCTAAATAATTTCCAGCGCCGCTATTTGAACAGGCGCGGACAAATAATTTCCACACTGAATAGTGAATGTCGAATCTTCGGGTACATCCTTCGTCGCATTTAATAACAATCCCTCGCTCTTACCCGAAATCAGAAAAAGGTTTGGTAATCATATCATAATTATGAGTCAAACCAGAGAACATAAAAGTGGTGTTTCATCGCGATGGCCGACACCCTGCGCAGCTTGCAAGGTGCTCAAAAGACGGTGTTCAAGTTCATGCATACTCGCCCCTTATTTCCCACCAAAAGATGCACAAAGATTTATAACTGTGCACAAAATATTTCCCAGAAAAAATTTGATAAGGATGTTGCAGGTAATTATTCATTCATATAGCAAAATTTGAACTTTGATTTTGATTTTTTTGATAAGTCACGGTTGAATGGATATTTTTTAGTTTTTTTTTCATGCAGTTAAGAATCAATCGAATAGATTCAAACTTAAAATTTTTTATGTAGAAAGCTCGCAACGAACCATTACATTGTGAGATCATCTCCTCACTATACAATCGAATAGATTCAAACCTAAAACCTTTTATGTAGAAAACTCGCAACGAACCATTACGTTGTGAGATCATCCCCTCACTACACATTGATTTATGCTTGCTGTAAAATTTGATTAAATGTATTTGTGTGTATGCTCTTTTTGGGTTTGAACCAGGGAATTCCAGAGGACAAGAGAGCTTTGGCGGTGGATAGTATGGTATATGAGGCGAATGCTCGATTGAAGGATCCCGTGTATGGTTGCACTGGTATCATTTGCATATTGCAACAGCAGATCTTACGAATGGAGGCAGAATTGGCTAACATCAAAGCACTCTTGATCAACTCTAGGCAGTTGCAATTGAATGAAAGCCCATTGGCACCAACGTCTAATATACCAGAGAATACAGATATGTCAGTGGACGATCTCTTAGCTTGGGAATGGTGATCCCTGATGAGGAAAATATCAATTGTTGTAGTTGTATGTATGTTTTGAGGATGAATTTGTAGATTTTTAATTGCATTAAATTCGTAAGTGTTATTGAACTTTCAAATCAGTATTTTTAACTAGATTTAGAATGATGATTAATACGAAAGAAGATTCTTAGAAATGAGACAATGAATCCAACAGTTATTAGATTCGTGGTTACACTAAAATTTATAAGTTTTTAGTGAACTTTTAAATGGGTATCTTCATCTACATCCAGAGTGATGATTAATCCAGAGGATCGATTCTTAGAGATGAGACAATTAATCTTATAAAATTATTAGATATTCTATGAAAAAATAGTGTTGTTTGGCTCAACAATAAACTTGATTGGATTCATACATGTACAAAGATCTAAAATACAATGGATAAGAATTTTTATTGTTCGCATGTCTCTTAATTTGTATTTTTTAGTTCTTCTTATTCAACCGCGATATCTATCATTGTTCAAAATTAATAATTGATTTAATGAACCTTATTTTATCATTTATCCTTCTTTTGATGTCTTCCACCTCACTTTATGATAATTGAATTAATGAACCTTATTTTATCATATATCCTTTTCTTGATGTCTTCCACCTTACTTTATGATAAGTCCAAGCATGAGAAGCTAAATAAAGCTCAACTGAAATATTTCTAGATTATTTCTAAAATACGGAGGTAGGTGAGGTTGTTTGTGGATTCAATCTGATTGTGGTTGAATGGAGAAGATCTATCCAAATATCACAATCTAATACAATATACAAGGGTTGTTAAAATACTATCTAAATGAAAGGAGAAAGTGTGTTACATATGTACTCTTATTTAGAAAATCAATGCATAATTGTATATCTCTTCCATAGATATTTTATCACAATGGATTTCATGGTTTGTTGATTTCTATTTGCTTCCCTATAACCTCTTAATGGGAAAGCAAAATTTGAATTAATAAAATCATATTATATGAGATTCAAAGGGCTAGCATTTATAATAACTTATCTAGTTTTAACAATAGTGTAATCCTTTGTAGCTTCTACCTTCGTCCACTTGGTAAAATATTAAATTCTTGCTATAAGAAACCATGCTTGGGACTTACAAGTAGGAGGGTCTATGGGTTCAATAAAATCAATTTAACATTCTCGGATGGGATTTTCACCAAAACTAGCTATAACGGAAACTCAGCCCTTGCAATAAGTTTACTTACCCTTTAAAATAGATCACACTTGTGAGCATGCTTGTGTGTCTTTAAAAATTTATGGTCATC
Source organism: Cryptomeria japonica (assembly GCF_030272615.1). Lineage (NCBI taxonomy): Eukaryota > Viridiplantae > Streptophyta > Pinopsida > Cupressales > Cupressaceae > Cryptomeria > Cryptomeria japonica. Next base: position 601,185,484 of record NC_081406.1, on the reverse strand, counting down.
ATAGGTTGGCCATTGAAGCCTTTCTCCCTATACCATCTACATGATTATGTCCATGTTAAATATTTTTGTGTTCTTTTTTATGCTTTAAGATTACTCTTTTAATTAATTGATCTTCACAATACTATATGATTTTCCTTCAATTGATGTATAAGGTATTGACCTCATTATCAATATTTTATATGTCCTCCTTTGCAGTTTTCTCTAGAAAATCCCATATTGGTAGTAGTTATGCAATGTCTTTAAGCTCCACAAGTACTACATTTACTTAAACTAAATATTGACTAGCCAATTCATAATCAAGTGGCACTTGACATGCTCTTGTATCTATTTCTAATAAGCAATTGATTCCCTAACTAGCTATTACTAGATTCACCATGATTTTTAAATGAAATTCCTAAATTAGCATTAACCATTGATGAATTATTCCTTACATCATTGGTTTATTCATTAGATATTGCAATGGTTCATTCCATATAGAAATTAGGAGTGGACAACAAAAATGTCTAAATGTGTGCAATGTCTATACCATTAGAAATGCCTCCCTTTTGGTTATGTATTTTTTCTAAGATTATGCCAACTTCCTACTTATAATGGCTATGATGCAATCCTTTGTTCCTTTTAGATGAACCAATTGATATTACACTGACTATTACATGTCTAGTACATCCACATGAACATGAAAACATTATTTCTAATCAAGAAAAAATAATATAGGTTCTTTTAATTAACAAATTTTAAATATGTGCTTGAGCAATATTATTCTTCTATGCATTGAATGCTTCTTGAAATTGATTGTCCACTCAAACTTAATTTCTTTTTCTTCAATATCTCCTTAACAAATTTTACTATTGTTACATAATTCTAGATAAACTTGCAACAACACTCTATGTATCCTAGAAAAGTATTGGTCTTAGTCGTATTTTTTTTATGGAGGAAGGTTTATAATTATAGCAACATTAATGAGTTCACTATCACACCCTCTTTACAAATTATATGCCTTAACAATGTACCAAAAGGTTTCACAAATATACATTTCTTAAGAATCAAAGCTATATTTAAATTCCTACACCTCTCAAACATTAGCCTTAACACTTAAACATGGTCTTTTAATGGCCCATAAATAGTCTAGTTGTATAGACAGAGCTATCAAAAGTCATGCATGAATTCCTTTAATTTTTAAACCATGATTTTGTTTAAATACCTAAATCATTTTTCAATCCAAATTGTATTACCATGCACATAGAAGATCCTCATTCAATAATAAAATTTGTCTTGGGTTGGTGTTCCTCTTTAATTTATACTCGATGATAACCTTAGAAATAGAACCCATAATTAGTAAATGATTATACCTCCCTACTTGCCACAAATTCTACCACTTCTTTTGTAAATGGGTTAGGGAATGATTCATGCATGCACACCTTATTCAATGTCTTGGAATCCATCATTTTTTGTATATTGGATTACTATAGGGAGAATCCATTTTTCATCTTTAATAGGCTTTATAATATTACCTACCATTTTATCTTATTTTTCTTTTCCATGGCCTTCACATTTAAGTTCAAATATTGATATCTCTTTTTTCTCCAAAATTTGTCCCACCCCACCTCTTCAACAAGTAAAGTTATAAATTCCTTTATCTTCTAGAGTACATTGTGCAATCATCTATTTGGATCCTAGAACTAGAATGTTTTATAAATGTATTATTATAATATTGTATATGGTGAAAATGGATAAAAACAATGTTGAAAGACTAAATAGATTCAACCACAAAACCCTAGCCTAACAACAACAAAGATCCACCATAACATATGAAGATTACCTAAGACAATGCAAATCAAATAAAATCACAAAGATTATACCATCACATGTCCAATAGGGTTTGGATCTCCATTCTTCCTATCTCTATTGATCTTGCTTGATATATTTGCTCTCAAATTTTATGTGCACAAGAGCTCAACAAAGAACAGAATGTGGTTGCAAGTAGGATCGCCTATGTTCAAAAGTGTAGTGTAGTCAAGTAGTCAACGAGGGGGTTTGCATAGATTGATTAGGGTTTGATAATGAAGGAAGCATCTCCTTATATAGAAGACACTATATGAAATGGAGGGATAAGATTGAGAGGTGTAAAAGGAGGTCGGCTATGATTAGAGGGTAGGTAAAAGAAATAATAAAATAATGAAAGGGGTAGGTAGTGTATGAATTAAGAGATGAATGACATGTGTCATGGGTAGAAAAGGTTAATGAATTAATTAAATAAATAAAGATTTTTATAATTAATAGAAGAAGTGGGATCAATTAAATAAATAAGATATTTATTTAATTTAAGAAAAGAATTTAAATAAATAAATGTATTTATTTAAATGAGAAATAAGGCTAGAAGAGGATAAATGAATTAATTAAATATATAAAGATTTGTTTAATTAATAGAAGAATTAAGCTTAGATAATTAAATAAATAAAATATTTATTTAATTAGACTGGACAATTTTGGGTGTCTACATTTTGCCCCTCTTTGAGACAATGCGGCTTGTCGCGTTGTTTCAAAGAAGATAAGATGAACTGATACAGAGTTGCCCCAAGATGGGAATGATATGCCCCCTCGAGAGATTGGATGAAAATGTCTGAAAAGATCACAGACAATCTCTCGATAAGAAAGACGGGATAGAATGGACTGACTGGATAAAGTGACAGAGTCACAGGATAATGAAGACTGACTCGAGAAACGAGGGCTAGGACTAGGGCTAGGGTAGTCTATAAGATAGACCGTGAGGGAAATACATCCTCATTGTCATCTACACATCCACGAGAGCAAAGTGCAAAGCGAAATAGAGCAGCAGCAGTCAACAGCGATGACCTTTGTTCACAGATTCGACCGCGTTCACCGATTCCAGAGGCCAGCAGAGGCAGGAGAGCCAGTAAGTACCACAAAACCTCCTTGTACTTTGATGCATTTATTGTTGTCATTAATGCATGCTAGATAATGTAATAAATGAGCTTTAGGTTAGGGTCAAAAAATGTCAAAAATAGTCAGGCGCGTCTGCGTTGGTGCCAGGCATGTTTATGCTCACGAGGCACGTCTGTGTTTGTGCCAGGCACGTCTATGTTGGAAAACATGTCTGTGTCGAATGCGGTCGCATCTGTGATGTGTAGGCATGTCTATGCCAAAAACGCACGTCTGTGTCGCCCAGGCGCATCCGTGCAGAGCATAGGCGCGTCTGTGTAAAACAGGCGTGTTTATGCAATCTTCAAGCGCCTTTATGTCAAGAAAGCGCGTTTATGTCCAAAAATGTGAATTTGTCTTCTAGGTCAAATCGACAGTTCTGTGATGAACATATGTTGTCGATTGGATAAGCTGCTAAGAGGATACACTCAAGCAGGTCCTCTAGGGAAGACTAGGATTGCAAATAGGGCTAAGATTGACAATTTTGTGATAGAACATACGTTGCCAATTAGGAAACTACTCAAGAGGATACACTCAAGCAGAGGCCCTAGGATAGGATAGATCAAGGCACTTTGTGATGAACAGTGAGTACCAAGATATAGTACTTTGTGATGAACAAGGAGTACTAAAATATGAGTAGCACTTTGTGATGAACAGGGAGTGCAAATGTGAGCAGCACTTTGTGATGAACAGGGAGTGCCAAACACGTAGTACTTTGTGATGAACAGGGAGTACTACTAGGATAAATAGCAACACTTTGTGATGAACAGTGAGTGTCATGAGGATAGATAGCCAGATGCACTTAGATAAAAAGTAGCATTTTGTGATGAACATTGAATGCCACGATGACTGACATGATTGATTTGCTTGACTGTAGGAGTATTTGCCTATGTTGGAGTCATGGGAGAGATTCTCGTCGACACAGAGATTGCGACCTGAGCTGACCTTCGAGGATCGAGCAGCTATTGAGGCCATGGGTTTGAGACATATTCTGTATGTGCCTAAGTTTCAAGCGAACATGAGACTGCTGACTGCACTGGCGGAGAGGTGGCACTCTGAGACTTGCACGTTTCATTTACCGATGGGTGAGATGACAGTCACCCTAGAGGATGTATACAGGATCCTGAGGATACCGATCGATGGAGAGCTGATTCCCTACGATCGAGATGGAGATAGGGAGGCCCTAAGACGAGTGTTCCAGGACCCAGGGTTGGAGATGAGGGCTGGACATGTGGCTTGGGACACCATGACAGCTACAAGATTAGCGCTGCCAGCAATGATAGGAGGAGTGATCAGTGGGTTCTTGTGTCTTGATAGAGCGACACGAGGCTTGGCTGTGGGCTGGGGAGGAGCATTGGAGACACTGGTGACACAGCACACCAGATATGCCTAGGGACCGTGTGTGCTAGCACACCTGTATTATGAGCTGCATCAGTTTGTGTACCATGGGTCAGTGGGATTGGGCTGCGGAGTCACATTGTTACAGGTGTGAGCCTATGAGCATCTGCCACTGACGAGATCAATACATTTCAGGGGCAGAGGTCATGGACGTAGTTTTGTACACTTGTACGACATGATCACTTCGTAACCATGGATTGGCAAGTTAGAGCACTGACGACGGGTGATTGATGACATGGATATGGTCATATAGAGGCCATACCTTGGATGTGAGCAGTGGGAGGATGATGTAGTGGAGCTGCCCTGCACCTTTCAAAGCAGGTATCTGATTGGGCAGACACCCTATGTGCTGGAGAAGCAGTTAGTGGACAGGGTGGGCAGGAAGTTCGGTAGGATCCAACGGATGCCATGGGGTTCAGGCATGTATGCACGGACTGTCAGAGATCAGGCGCAGTTTGGGCCTTTATTATCATATGATCAAGCTATTACACAGCTAGTAGAGATGATGCCCCTACCCTGGGACATGTGGCCAGAGATCGAGGATGCCTGCATGGATGCCGAGTATACAACATACTAGGCCGAGCATCCATTCCCACGCCTGACGGATCCAGGAGAGCTACTAGATGGAGATGGTGGTGGGGATGGTGATGATGACAGAGATGATGGAGGCAGAGGCCGACGGAGGAGGAGGGGGGCAGTTGGAGAGAGGAGGGTGGCACCGTGGAGGGAGGGTGCAGAGGACAGGTAGGCTCGGGTGGTGAGGGGTCACGGTGGATTACCGCTACAGGTACCAGCAGCACAGTGTCCCAGATAGGTGCAGGTACAGGGACAGATACAGGGACAGGCACCAGTATAGGAGGAGCCATAGGGGGCTGAGGCAAAGGAGGATGAGCTAACGGAGCTGAGGGAGATCTGCAGGGATAGGTAGATGAGATCCAAGAGCTAGAGAGAGAGAGGGATAGGCTCAGGAGGCGACTGAGAGATACTGAGCAGGAGCGCGATCAGGCCATTCAGCGCTACACAGAGATTGAGACAGCACTGAGGGCTGGGAGGTAGGCGGCAGAGGACACAGGGGTCGGATATGCCTATGTTCTGCGGGCAGGGGAGGAGATCGGTTACTGGCAGGATCTCTATTATGGTGTGGTGCCAGCTGATCAGCGGGTGAGGAGCTTCCATAGACCATTGCGGACAGTGATAGCTACGGGACGGAGCTGGAGGAGACAGACATCTAGTGGTGAGGTTATGGGTCCTCCACCACCACTAGATAGAGGGGACAGGAGGGATGATCCTAGGGCGGGTCCTTTGGGGGCTTAGATTTTGTCGAGGCCAAGCGGCTCCGAGGGAGGGAGTTCATCATAGCCGTAGAGGGCTCCCTATGTATCAATATTGTACCATTTTGTATGATGATGTAGTCACCTGCGGGTGATTGTAACCATATGATTTTGACATCATTGTATCATAACACTTTATATATATATATATGAGATGATTCATCTTTGCGGCAGGTATATGCATGTGTACCTATGTGATGACATGTGCTTATGTGATGCTTATGATATGGATGCAAATATGTATATGATGCAATGCAATATTTTTTTTCTTTTTTGTTCTTTTATGTTATGCTAATGCAAATGTGAATGTATGAAATGCGGATGGATATGATAATGCAAATGTAAATTGTGCTAACAGGTGTTGTGTGCAGGATGTGATGTAGTTGTGATATCTATATGTATGTATGAAATGCTTATATGTGGTAATGCAGGTGCAACTACATGAAATGCAAATGTTTTTGGTGTGGCATTATACTCAGTCATGTGATAGCAGGCTACGCAGACTCGAGAAGGACGATGGAAGTCAATCAAGAAAGGGGGATGAAAGATAGAAGATATGAAAGTGAAAGAGCTTCTTGTGCATTATCATCATTGAGCTTTATTATGGCAAGTAGGTTATGACAATCGAGGCATATGTTTGACCCAGAAAGTCATTGTACCTGTTTGCATGGAGATAAGACAGTCACAAACAAGGAATGCCCCAGTTCATACTAGACTCACAGTGTCCTCATATCCTTGGACAAGTCAGAGCATTACTAAGAGACAATCCACAGACAACAAATACAAGTAGGTGACGATACCCCATCCTCGCCTTTATAGTCAAAGACATCTTAGAGATAAAATCTCTAGTCAGAGACATCCTGGAAAAGCTAAAAGACATGTCACCAAAAGATAAAATCAAAAGAAAACCAAGACTCGACACCAACATCCACTGTAGTCCTCAAGTTTAGTGTCTCTTGTCACTTGTATAAGTCTTATTTGATTGTGGTCATAATGTTTACTTTCACAAAAATGATAGATAGCATGGAACCATATGTTGTATGAGTCTGCTGAAAGATTTGATTTGTTGAAGCCCATTGTTGCTACTGTGTCTCACCTGAAACTAATTGAATCCATGAAACTGATACTTTATTGTGAAGAAGACAGAACTTTATTGCGGATTGGTGACTCAAATGTTGCTTTATTGCGGATTGTGCACGGATAGACTGAAGGAAGTTGGAAGAAACTGTACTCCTCGAAACATGTGATGTTCTCAGTTCCACACCCATCACTAGACGTAGGATTTGCCTTAGCCACAGATAGGATCTGATTTATTATGAATGGAAAGGGAGGTTTATTATGAATGGCGAACCAATCTTAGGTAGATCAATAACAAGCCATGATGGGAATGGGTAAGTTTATTATGAACGAATAGGTTGTGAGTGTGTACAAAGTGAAAGGATGAAAGTGAATCCTGAAGGAGGGAGAAGCAATGTCTCTACACATGGCACTGGTGACCCAGTTGTCACCATGGTACTTGCCTAGGGCGCCACCGAAGTGGTTTTCACCATTGGACATAATTATTTCTCTTTACTTTTTTCAATTTTTCAATATTTTTTGTGTCACAAGGCGCCTGTTTGCCAGGTTTTCACCAAGTAATGATTTTTTTTGTATTTTTGAATTTTTTTGATTTTTTTTGTATTTTTGAAATTTTTTATTTTTTTGTATTTTTGAATTAGGATACTCTGAAGAGCTATGTGTAAAACCTGCGAAGGTGCATGCTATTGATAGGATCCTCCAAAGGTTCACCTTCTATAGTTGAGAGCTGATATGCCCCAGATCCATATGCTGCTGTAATGATGTAAGGACCAAGCCAATTAGGTTAGAACTTGCCCTTCTTCTCTCTGTCTTGCTGATTTTTTGGGTTTTCTCTGAGAACCAAATCACCTACCTCAAGTGTGCGAGTCTTGACCTTGTGATTGTAGCTGCGACTCATTCATTGTTGGTAAGCCTTGAGATGATTAAAAGCAGTTTGTCTTTGTTCATCCAGTAGTTCAAGCTCTTGTAAGCGAGAGACCCTATAGTCTTCATCACTGATGATGTTTTGCAAAGAGACCCGTAAAGAGGGTAGTGTAGCGTCGTAAATTGTACGCACTTGCTAAAGCAGTACAATTTCACATCTAGTTTAGCACCCGCCTTGGCGCAATTTGCATTTTGCATTGCATTTCTCCTTTAGCACTTAATTAATCAAATTAATTAGGTCTAAGGTCCTATTTCATCGTCCTCCACATCATAAAGGTGGGCCCTTTCATTAAACTGTGCTCCTTCTCATTTTATTCCTCCAATACATCATCTAATAAAAAACCCTAATTAGGCCTTCTTTTGGACTTGGGGGCTTAATTTCAGGGGTCAAAACATCTCGAAATCACCTGTAACTTCGGGATTCTCTCTAAAATCATCATATCCGATGGCCCTGAAAATTTGGTGAAAAGTTGCTGGGACCATGGCACCCGGAGTGCACACCGTCCCGGACATTTTTCCCAAAATTTTAGGAGCGCGATCCAATCATAAAATAAAGCTTAACCCCAAGAAATTGGCAGGATATTCAATCTCTAGGTTGGCCAAAAGTTGGAATTAAGACCTAGGGTTTCATACATAAGAGCTCTCTTTCTTCATTAGAAAGGATCCGGATTTTGTTTTCAGGAACCTCATATGCAGCAAAAGAGCAGATCTTTGAAGACTTCAGCAACTCTCAACATTCATCCTCCAAGCATTTATCAAATCCATTCATTCACTTAGGGCTTTGAAGGCATTGAAGGGCAATAAGGGATCACCGACTGAAGATTGGCTTGTACCCCTCCCTTGGGGTTGGGTATGATTTCATGTTGTTTTCATGTCTTTGCATAAGCCTCATTATGTCACTCACATTCATGCTTTAGATCACTTGGCATCTTGATTTGGAGCATTTACATTATCATTTACAAGCAATTAGGGTTTACTTTCTAGGTTGCTCTAGTTTGCTTACATGCATTTTAGATCTTGCACACACACAAGGTCTGCACACACAATACATTTTACAATACAACTTGGCTATTCGTGGAGGTGGAAATCACCGAAGCGGGGGTTTGACTAAGGCAAAACCCTATATAGCCACCCACACCCTTTTCAGATATAAGTGCAGGTTTTAGGACTCGGACAACGCCGCAGGTTACAAATCCGGGAAAAGCAGGTCGAGACAACACTCCACACCGAATTGTAGAGAAAAAGACCAAGACAGGGGCGTGGGGTGCCCTGGTCCTGCCAGGATAGGGGCACTGGGTACCCTGGTCCCTGGGACAGAGGCGATGGGCGCCCTGGTCCTCTTGACAGACAGCATTTCAGACAGTTTTTCAGAGTGCAAAACGGCAGTTTCAGGTGCAGTTTCCGGGATAGATTCAGGATAGTGGCGCCCATGCCCCCGTCCCAAACATTTTCAATCAAATTTTGACTCTGGGTACGCATCTGCATTCTTGTCTTGTCCTTGTGTTTGCAGCTTTCCATTGTTTAAGTTCAATTCTGCAATCTTGTTATTAGTTCATACTTGCATTTTAGGGTTAGGAATTGAACTTGCATAATCTTACCTTTCAATTTCAACAAAGGAATAGAAATCCTAATAGGTAGCCCGTGGCTCTCTCTTTCACAAAAAGAAGTAGCCAATTGTGTGATACCTCTAGGCTCTTTCATATTCCGTAATGTGTGTCAAAAGGTAGGATTAGGGCATGTTAACCTAGTCTCGCTTTTTCCCCTACACATTTTGGTGAACCCGACGTGAATCTATCATTGCTTCCTCTTGAATTGCATTTGTTAGATCTAGATCTAGATTTAGTGTGTTTTCAGTTCATTTTCATTAAAGAAAAAAAAAAAAAAAAAAGATTGTGTTTTTTTGCATTGTGTTTAAATTTCATGCAACTTTTATTTCAAAATGTCAGACTTTTATTTGCAAAATGTTCATGCTTATGATGATTATTATGAGTATAGCCAAGATGAATTAGATGAAGCTTTAGATGAGTTTTTGAACCCTAAAGATGCCAAACCTTCATTTTACCAAAGACTTATAAACCTTGTTACTATGCCATTTAGGTGTGATGAGAAAGATAAGTCGAATGGTTCCTCTCAAGGGTACATTCCTATCAACTCTTCCACTAAATCTAGTAACATGGTTGTTTTCAACAATTCCCTCTATGAAGAGGTATCTCCTTTTGAACCAAAAGATAAACCTTTTGATAGCTATGATCATACTTTGTTGGATGATGCTCTTGATGACTTTGTGGCTTTATCAAAATCTTTAAACAAGAACAAGACTTCTAAATTGGTTAACATGATAAACTTGAATGAGCATAATAAGCCTCTCTTTGAAGTCCAAGGTGCTTATCCTTCTCCCACCTTTCAAGTTCCTAAATCACCTCTCTTTACTGTCCAAGGAGGGTATGATTATGATTCCTTTCGTACTCCGAATAAACCAATCATCACTATGCAAGGAAGAAAACCTATAAGTCCTTATAGTTATGCCAAGCAAATAACTAGAGACAGTTATCATGCAGTTGCCCATACTTATCACACCAGAAATAATAGGCAGCCTAATCCTCCTCCTGTTATTCCAGTTTCTCTTCCTAATCCTCAACCAATTCTTCCACAAGCTCCCTGTATTTCACAAGTTCTTAGTAAGGAATATGATCTCATAGAACAACTTAAAGCTACCCCTGCTAAGATATCCCTATGGGATTTGATTCAAACTTCCTCTGCTCATCATGGAATGTTACAAGATGCCTTGAAAGATTTGAATGTTCCTCCACCGAATACATCTAGTAATATAGCATCTTTGGTTAACTCTGTGATGAATCCTAAAGCTCAAATTGTGTTTACCCAAGATGAGTTGCCTACTAGTGAAATTCAACATCAATATGATCCCTTGATGATTGTGGTTATCATGAAAGACACTGCTATAAGACGAACACTAGTAGATAATGGCTCTGGCCTTAATGTGTGTAGCATTAATCTATTGCATAAAATGAATGTGGATACATCCCTCATTGAGCCTGACTCTCATCCCATTCGAGGCTTTGACAATGTGGCTAAGACTTCATTAGGTATTATCACCTTACCCCTCACAGTGGGGCCTGTTACTTTACCTACTCCTATCCATGTTATGTTGGGAAATTTAACATACAACTTGTTATTAGGGAGACCTTGGATTCATAGTATGCAAGTTGTCCCCTCTACATTGCATAGACAAGTTAAATTTATCTATAACAATAAGACATATACCTTGATAGGTGATACTAATTTCCAAGCTTGTTTACAAACATCTACTTCCAAAGGGGGTTCTTCTAAGCCATCCTCGTCTAGTGATGACTCTTTAAACAAGATACCTATCGATGAATCCTCGCTCTTTGATGATCAAAATTCTTTGGATGAGTCTGGAGCTCCTGAAGAAGACTCTTCTCGACTTGAAACTACACATAAGAAGGATTTTGATCCTGAGAAGGTTCTCGCAGAAGACGATTGGGGATCTCTTGATTTTAATCCCACCTTTGTAGGTGAATATAAGGTTCCTTCTAGAGAGCTTAAAGTTGAAAAGAAGGAAGAAGCTAAAAATCAGTCAATCTTACCTGAACCTATGAGTAATAATTTTGTGGCCGCTTCTCAAACTTCTTCTCCTCACACCTCTAATTCTGAAGAGTTTGATTCTTTGTCTTATGAAAAACCGCCTTCTCTTTCTAAAATGGCTAATCGTTATGGTCATGGTTTTTGCATTTTTGCTAAGCATGGGTATCATGGAAATGGTTGTGGCACTCACGAACAAGGGATAAAGGTTCCTCTAGAGAATAATTTTCACAATTATGCCTTTGGACTTGGCTATAATCCCTGCAAGCTCACTAAAGCTTCTAAGAGACCATGTATTAGTGTTAATGCTATTTCTACATCTCTATCAATGCAACACCCCGAGTATATTGACGAGGATCCTTCGTGTGCCTATGCTTTGGATGTTTTTCCTACCGATGATACTTTAGCTGAGTTTTTTAGGAGCATATGATACTCTTCCTCATTATCATCACAATAGGGGACTCCCTTATTGTTTGAACACTGAAGCCTATTTTGGAAAAGAGATTGATAATGATGAGATTGTGAAAGAATTCCCTTAGTTAAACGATACTCCTCAACAAAGTAATCTTCTCATAAGTGACACCACTGATGTTAAGATGGATCCTTGCAATGAAGAAAAAGTTATTAAAATTGGAAAATGTTTGGATGAAGAGGAACAAAAACAATATGAAGATTTATTGCATGAATTCCCCGAGATCTTTGCTTGGACATACTCTGACATGCCTAGTATAGATCCTAAGATTGTTACTCATAATATTGTCTTAGCTCCTGATGCTAAGCCCGTGAAACAAAAGATTCAAAAAATGAATCCTAAGGTGGCTCTGCTTGTTAAGGCTAAGATTGAAAAGTTATTGGAGGCTGGATTTATCCGCCCTATTGATTATTCCCCGTGGATTTCAAATATTGTCGCTATGGCTAAACCAGATAATAAAATAAGAATGTGTACCGATTTTCGAGATTTAAATAAGGCTTCTTTAAAAGATGATTTCCCTCTTCCAAACATTGACATGATAGTTGATTCTACGGCAGGACATGCCTTGTTATCCTTCATGGATGGTTTTTCAAGATACAATCAAATTTACATTAACCCTCAAGATCAATTCAAAACCGCTTTCACCACTCCTTGGGGTACGTTTTGTTGGATAATGATGCCTTTTGGACTTAAAAATGCCGGTGCAACTTATCAACGAGCGATGACCCTTATCTTTCATGATTATATGCATAAGATTTTAGAGGATTATGTTGATGATATTTTGGCCAAATCCATTCTTTGCATAGATCATATTAAAATCCTTCGTCAAATCTTTGAAAGAATTCGTAAATATCACATGCACTTGAATCCCCGAAAATGTGTTTTTGGTGTGGATAGTGGAAAACTATTAGGGTTCATAGTTTCGCATCATGGGATTGAGGTGGACACTAAGAAAATAGATGCTATTGTCAACATGCCACCTCCTAGAAATGTGTCTCAACTTAAAAGCTTACAAGGAAAGATTCAAGCTATTCGTAGGTTTGTATCTCAACTTGTGGATCGTACTTTTCCTTTTACTCAACTTCTCAAAAAGAATATCACTTTTCAATGGAATGAAGATTGTCAGCAAGCATTTGAAGATTTAAAAGTGTATTTGGCTAATCCTCCTATCCTTCAATCTGCTGAACCTTCTAAACCCTTCCCTCTTTATACAGCTGCTTCCTCTCATGCTCTTGCAACATTATTGGCACAACATGATAAAGATGGTAAGGAGTGTCCGGTTTATTATATAAGTCGTACCTTACTCGATTATGAGACCCGATATTCTACGATAGAAAGACAATGCTTGGCCTTGGTGTTTGCGACTCAGAAATTGAGACATTATCTCTTAAATTCAGAAGTCCACGTCATGGTAAAATTTGGTCCTTTGAAGCATCTTTTCTCTAAAACTGATTTATCAGGACGCCTAGCTAAGTGGGTTATGATGTTAACTGAATTTGACCTTAAATTTGTTTCACAAAGAGCAATTAAAGGGCAAGCGTTGACCGATCACCTAGTTGAGGCCCCTTCACCTTTCTCCTTCCCTAACCCTGAGTCTTTTCCTGATGACTTCATTCTTTGTATAGAGAAAGATGAAACTTGGGAGTTATACTTTGATGGCTCTAAGTGTCGTACGGGATCGGGGGCAGGTGTTGTTCTGATTTCTCCTACAAAGAAGTCCATTCCCTTATCTTATCGTCTCAATTTCCTATGTACCAATAACATTGCTGAGTATGAGGCTCTTATAGCAGGAGTAAAGGCAGCCTTAGCTTTGAATATAAAACACATACATATTTTTGGAGATTCTCAACTGATTATAAGACAAGTAACAGGACTATATCAAGTGAAACAAGACAAATTATCACAATATAAAGACCTTGCTATCTCTTTGTTACAAAAATTTGATTCTTACACCATGGAACCTATTCCTCGAAAAGATAATCGACATGCGGACGCAATGGCATGTGTGGCTTCTTTGGTATCTTTAGAGGACCCTATGGTTGATCTTAAATTTGTTATTCACAACCTTATTTCTCCAGCTATTGTAGATGATTCTAGCTTGGTGACATGTTGTGACTTTATAGACTCAAATGAATGGTATTCGCATATCGCGAGATACTTGACCGATGGTACCTTTCCCTATTCCGCTAATAGGAACACTAGGGCTAGAGTTCGCAAGCTGTCTGCTAGATATATCATTCTTTCTAATGTTCTTTACCGAAGGGGTTATAATTGTCTTCTCCTTCGTTGTCTTAACAAATCGGAAATCCCTATTGCTCTTGAAGAGGCGCATTCAGGTGCCTATGGGGGGCATTTTGGAGGCAAATCCTTGGTTCAAAGGTTGCTCCGTATGGGATATTATTGGCAAACTATGCAGCGGGATTCTTTTTCATTTGTTAAGAAATGTCATCAATGTCAACAACACAATAATTTGATTCATGCTCCTGCCCAAGAACTTCGTTCTCATGTAGCTTCTTGGCCTTTCTCCGCATGGGGGCTGGATCTTATCGGTAAAATCTCTCCTCCTTCATCTCAAGGACATACTTTCATTATAACCGCAACAGATTACTTTACAAAATGGGTAGAAGCTATTCCCCTTCGCTCTACTACTGCTGAAGTGATTTGTCGATTTCTTCTAGAAAACATTATTTCTCGATTTGGGATACCTTCCACTATAATCTCTGATAATGGGACATCATATAAGAACAAGGACGTGAAGAAATTCCTCGAGAAGTATCATATCAAACATCGATTTTCTACACCATACTATCCTCAATCAAATGGTCAAGTTGAATCATCTAATAAGATAATTGAACAAATTCTTCGTAAAACTGTGAATAAGCATGGTAAGGATTGGAATACTCAGCTAATTTATGCTCTTTGGGCCTATCGAACGAGCATACGAATTGCTACCGGAACTACACCTTATAATCTTGTTTATGGTGCTGATGCTATTATGCCTTTAGAATTAGAGATTCCATCACTTAGAGTTTCTCTCAAAGGTATAATAGATGATGACGCTTATAGAGAACAAAGACTTCAACAGCTTGAGATGCTTGATGAACAACGTATAAATGCTCTTGAGCATATTCAAGCGTACCACAAAACTTTACAACGAAGTTATAATGATAAGGTTATTCAACGTTCCTTCTCAGTGGGTGACTTAGTGCTCTATGAGAATCAGCGCAATGTGAATGCCTTACCTGAAGAAAAGGGAAAATTTAGTCCTAATTGGCTTGGACCGTATATTGTTATTGAAGATTATGGATCAGGTGCTTACAAAATAGCGGATGTAGACGGTACGCCTCTTAAAGACCCTATAAACGCTATGTACTTGCGTAGATACTATGCTTAATTCCTCATTCCTTATCATTCATCTATTTCCTTTCTCACTTCTTCAAAATTGGATAATATGTTAGCATATCTTTGTTAAAGCAAATAGAATTAAATGATGTTTTGTTTAATCTATATTGCTTCGTTCCTGACAAGCGTGTTTCTTTACTTTATGGTTTGTCTTGAATTCATTTATGTAAATTGCAAAAGATTTACATTTTTCATTATGTTGGCATATTATGCAATGTCCTTATGTGTTAAGTTGAATCGTGTCATGTTGTGTTTAAATTCAAATTAAATCACATTAGTTATATGATTCATAGGCTTAACACATATTTTCTTCCCTATCATCAATGTAGTACTTGATCAAATATTTTAATTAAGTCACACATGTATCAATTTAATCATGGAGCATTGAGAAATAAATCACATGGAAATTAAATTCGGAACATACATGTACATCTACCAAATGTATTAACTTTAATCAAAATACACATTGTTTTAGACATTAAAGATAACACGTTTGAGACAAAGAAGCATGTATATATATATATATATATATATATATATATATATATATATATCTGTGTGTGTGTGTGTGTGTGTGTGGATCAATATACAAAGGTAGGTCACTATGCATCCAAAATGTGACCTACCCTACATCATAAGATCATCTCCTATCCCTAGGGCTGGTGGCTGGAGAGTGATGACTAGATGCTCCCTCCTGATCCGGCCGTGCGGGTGGACCCATAGGGGTATACCGTGATATAGATCGTGAATAGCTCCGAGAGGAACTCCTACGATCCCTATCCATAAGGATCGTGCGATACGAGGTAGCCTCGGCCGGAGCTGCTACTAGATCACACTGTGCCCGCTGAAGGTCCTCTGATAGAGCTCGCTCTCTCTCCCTCCATATCTCTACTTGTACTCGAAATGGGGAAAACAAATCATCATGCCGACCCGCGTTCCCTTGAGGTCTATAAGCAACCTGTGAGGAACTAGGGATCTGTGTCATCGTAGAAATATCTGTCACTGCCTGCTGGATCAGGGAACGCCACTCCTGCACATTAGCTGTAGCAGTAGAACAGATCATGTATTAGTACCATTTTATATCATCAAAACATCAATCAATCAATATAAACCTACTATACCTGGATCTCCCTCACGCCAATAGGGATCGTGACATGGTAGCATCTGTGACTGGGAACTACTAGGCTCCCCACACTCGAATGATCTGTGGGCGATGGGTACAGGTCTCCGTATCGCCTTGTGTTCCCCCTTTCGGGGAATAAGAGGAGGATCCAGGGATGTGGTATCATCTCCTGAATGGTGGGGAGTGGCATCTGACCCCTCCTCATCATCTCTATCCTCATCTCTATCTGTGTCATCATCCTCCTCCTCCTCGGCACTAGGCTGATCCCCTGTGGGTGGATCAAGATCTCCTGCTTCCTTATGACCCTCTCCCTCCTCTGGCTCCTCCGACCTGGATCCCTGATCCTCATCTCGGTCTTCATGTCTCCATGGGCCTGGATGGCCTGTCGGGTGATCTGGTGGAAAGATAGGCCTTGGGTATGATCTCATAAACCATGAGAGATACCTGCGTTGTGCCCCGGGATCTACAGCATTATCAGTGACCACATCCTGGTCGGACCCCTCTATATTTGTGATCTCGATATCATCTATCGTAGGTCTCGCTACTGCTCTGGGTCTGGGAAGGACTCGTGAGTGTCGAGTGTAGATGGGCACATCGGCTGGAACACACTGCTCTAGCCCAAACTGCCTCCATACTCGGTCAAAGTAGAATAGGACTATGATGTGTGGATATCGCCCTCTCAATAGGCGGTTCCTCTGTAAGCATGCTAACTATCTCTCCATCCCATCCCATCTGTGCATCCGCAGATATGGTCTCCACACAGTCACCTCAGCTGTCAATCTGTCAAATTTCACTCTCCAATACAGTAGGTCTCCAAATCTCCACTCGCTGGTAAGTAGATAAGCAAATACCCTAGGTCGCTCGCTAGCCGCACTCATCGGATAGCCGACAGGCCTGGTGCATGTAAAGTTCTCAAATATCTACACCTACAGAAGTGTGCATGTCATCAAGCTGCAACCCTGACCGAAAACATACTCCTCGAGGTCGTGATAGAGATGTGCAAACATACTCCAACCCCAGGCGTATACTCTCCTATGTCTCTCCATAGCCCTGATGCACCATATGAGACCCCCATGCATGTGTGTACCTCGCCCATTAGGGCAGACAGCTAGTGCAATGATGGCTATCATAAGACGTCTCACAAGGGGCACCTCTCCTGTAGGATGTAAGAGCCAGCTGACCATGATACGACCTCTCGTCTCACTCGGCATGACTCTCCCTATGCAATATACCTACTCCCTCTGATGATCCTCTACTGACCGATCGGTTGCATATGTCACGGTAGCTCCTTTGATCGGTAGGCGAAGAATGCGGTACACATCCTCAAGTGTCACCGTCATCTCCCCTACTGGAAGCTGGAATGTGCATGTGACGGGATCACATCGCTCCATGAGTGCCATCAGCATCGCAGGATGAAATCGAATGGCCGGCATAAGAATCATAAACCATAAACCTACTATAGACAATGTATCTCTCTCTACCTGAGTAAGCCGGGGAATCTGATCTCGCAAACTGCGAAGAATCTGCCCCGCCGTATGCTCTCTCATGTATGGGAGACCCTGCAACACAAAAACATAACTATAATCAGTACTCAATCATCAAAATCATTTATGCAAACTGTCGAACATCGTATGCTAACCCTAACATCTCTCGCCGAGTCCTGATTGGGACCATGGCGCCCTGTCAGGGACCATGGTGCCCTGAAGGGACCATGGCGCCCCACAGGGACCATGGCGCCTTGGGTGGGACCCAGGGTCAGATTCCAGGGCCTGCAAACGATCACAGAAAGTCAAATGCAGAAAATCAAAAGTCAACGTTCAATCAACTCACCTCGTCCAGTGGCTCGTCATCGATCACAGCCTGTCGCAGGATCTCAATCCTCATGGGACGCTCCGGTCGTCGTGAAGGCATGATGATGGCTGTGTGGGCTCCACTGCAATGAACAATACTCAGAATCAACAAAGTGACAAATGTAAATGTCACTTTCAAGGTATATACTTTCATTCCTTTACCTTTACTTTCAAAACCCTAATTTTCCTCTATCACTCATTTCATCATAACTTGAGTTTGGGAGATGCGATTTTCGAACCGTTTGTTGCGTAGGAATCGTATTTTCATTCCCCTACCCTCGGGATATTCCAAAAAGTGCTCTGATGAAGCCTTTTCAATGAACATCCCTCATCAATACTTTCTTACATAATTTGTCGTAAGTAAACATGCTACCATGTTTCACCTCCCTAATAAGCAAGTCGAAACAGGGGGGGCATATAGCTACTCGCAAATTTCATCACTTTCCTTAGTAAGCATTAGGTGATTTTGTGATTTAATGTGTGTTTTGTAGGGTGCGGTTCCTAACTGTGTACTGTAGATACGGCTGGGGGCTTCGTTCGACGGACTTATGGATATACCCTTTTTCAAATAATGTTTACTTTCCTATACTTTAGCTTGCATATGCACGTAGTACTCATATGACTGCTAAAGTGGGGGCTAAATGTCGCATCGTAAATTGTACGCACTTGCTAAAGCAGTACAATTTCACATCTAGTTTAGCACCCGCCTTGACGCAATTTGCATTTTGCATTGCATTTCTCCTTTAGCACTTAATTAATCAAATTAATTAGGTCTAAGGTCCTATTTCATCGTCCTCCACATCATAAAGGTGGGCCCTTTCATTAAAGTGTGCTCCTTCTCATTTTATTCCTCCAATACATCATCTAATCAAAAACCCTAATTAGGCCTTCTTTTGGACTTGGGGGCTTGATTTCGGGGGTCAAAACATCTTGAAATCACCTGTAACTTCGGGATTCATTCTAAAATCATCATATCCGATGGCCCTAAAAATTTGGTGAAAAGTTGTCGGGACCATGGTGCCCAGAGTGCACACCGTCCCGGACATTTTTCCCGAAATTTTAGGAGCGCGATCCAATCATAAAATAAAGCTTAACCCCAAGAAATTGGCAGGATATTCAATCTCTAGGTCGGCCAAAAGTTGGAATTAAGACCTAGGGTTTCATACATAAGAGCTCTCTTTCTTCATTAGAAAGGATCCAAATTTTGTTTTCAGGAACCTCATATGCAGCGAAAGAGCAGATCTTTGAAGACTTCAGCAACTCTCAACATTCATCCTCCAAGCATTTATCAAATCCATTCATTCACTTAGGGCTTTGAAGGCATTGAAGGGCAATAAGGGATCACCGACTGAAGATTGGCTTGTACCCCTCCCTTGGGGTTGGGTATGATTTCATGTTGTTTTCATGTCTTTGCATAAGCCTCATTATGTCACTTACATTCATGCTTTTGATCACTTGGCATCTTGATTTGGAGCATTTACATTATCATTTACAAGCAATTAGGGTTTACTTTCTAGGTTGCTCTAGTTTGCTTACTTGCATTTTAGATCTTGCACACACACAAGGTCTGCACACACAATACATTTTATAATACAACTTGGCTATTCGTGGAGGTGGAAATAACCGAAGCGAGGGTTTGACTAAGGCAAAACCCTATATAGCAGCCCACACCCTTTTCAGATATAAGTGCAGGTTTCGGGACTCGGACGACGCCACAGGTTACAGATCCGAGAAAAGCAGGTCGAAACAGCACTCCACACCGAATTGCAAATCAAAAGACCAGGACAGGGGCGTGGGGCGCCCTAGTCCTGCCAGGACAGGGGCGTTGGGCGCCCTGGTCCCTAGGACAAAGGCGCTGGGCGCCCTGGTCCTCCTGACAGACAGCATTTCAGATAGTTTTCCAGAGTGCAAAACGACAGTTTCAAGTGCAGTTTCCGGGACAGAATCAGGACAGTGGCGCCCGCACCCCTGTCCCGAACATTTTCAATCAAATTTTGACTCCAGGTACGCATCTGCATTCTTGTCTTGTCCTTGTGTTTGCAGCTTTCCATTGTTTAAGTTCAACTCTGCAATCTTGTTATTAGTTCATACTTGCATTTTAGGGTTAGGAATTGAACTTGCATAATCTTACCTTTCAATTTCAACAAAGGAATAGAAATCCTAATAGGTAGCCCGTGGCTCTCTCTTTCACAAAAAGAAGTAGCCAATTGTGTGATACCTCTAGGCTCTTTCATATTCCGTAATGTGTGTCAAAAGGTAGGATTAGGGCATGTTAACCTAGTCTCGCTTTTTCCCCTACACAGGTAGCTCGACCTCAATAGGCAAGATGGCTTCAGTGCCATAGACAAGTGAATAGGGTTTAGCTCCTATAGGTGTGCAGACACTTGTGCAGTAGGCCCAAAGTGCAGGATTAAGTTGGATATGCCAATTATGGCCAGCATCGTCGACTGTCTTTTTTAGGATTTTAAGGATTGTCTTATTAGACGCCTCAGCTTGACCATTACCTTGGGGATAATATGGCGTGGAGAAACGATGTGAAATATGGAAGCGGTCATGGAGTTCACGAACATCCTGGTTTTTGAAGGGACGCCCGTTATCAGTGATAATGGAAACAGGAATACCGTATCGACAAATGATATAGTTGAGAATGAACGTAGCAATCTATTGTGTGAGAGGCATGGCTTCAATCCATTTTGTGAAATACT
The DNA here is from genome assembly GCF_030272615.1 of Cryptomeria japonica. Taxonomy (NCBI): domain Eukaryota; kingdom Viridiplantae; phylum Streptophyta; class Pinopsida; order Cupressales; family Cupressaceae; genus Cryptomeria; species Cryptomeria japonica. Next base: position 601,164,641 of record NC_081406.1, on the reverse strand, counting down.
CTGTGGCAGTGATAATGAATTTATGACCATTAGAAGAAGGAGGATGAATCTTGCCTATGAGATCGAGTCCCCACTGACAAAAGGGCCAAGGAGATGCAATTGGTTGAAGTTCTTGTGCTGGTGCATGTATGAGGTCTCCATGAATTTGACATTGCTTACATTTCTTGACAAACTGATATGAGTCCTTTTCCATATTGGGCCAGTAATATCCAGTCCTGATGAGTTTCTTGGCTAAGGTAGGACCACTAGTATGTGGACCACATATCCTTTCATGTACTTCACGTAACGCAATCTGAGCTTCGTCACTTTCTAAAAATCTAAGAAGAGTGCCATCTAGACCTCGCCGGTATAGGATATCAGCCAAAATGACATATCGAGAGGATTGGCGAATGAAAGTGTGATGTTGGTTATTTGATAGATCAGGAGGTAAGGTATTGTCATGAAGGTATGTGAAAATGGAACCATATAATTGGGACTCAGGACCGACAACACATATCATCTCAGTAGGAATGATTTCATATGAAGGAACCAAAAGGTTATCCACCAATAACTCATAGCGAGTCTCATTTGGAGGTAGATTGATCAGTGAAGCAATTGTAGCCATGGCATCTACGACGCGATTCTACTCTCTTGGTATCTACTCAAAATCTATCTTGGTGAAGTGTTGTTTCAAGTCATCCACCATTTGTTTGTAAGACATTAATTTTTCATCTTTTGTTTGGTAATCATCAGTTGCTTGATGGATTACAAGTTGAGAGTCCCAAAAACACGAAGTTCCTAGATCTTCCACTGAACTGCAATTCGTAATCTAGTTGTTAATGCCTCATATTCCGCTATATTGTTAGTGCAAGGAAATGATAAGCGATATGATTTTGGTATAGAATCCCCTTGAGGAGTTATAAAGAGGATGCCAGCTCCTGCCCCATGCTGTGTGTATGAGTCGTCGAAGTATAGTTGCCATGGCTTTGCATGTGACATTGTTAAAATGGATTCATCTGGAAATTCTGAGCTTAGAGGAACATCATCTATCATGGGAGCATCTGCTAATTGATCTGTGATGGCTTGTCCTTTTATTGCTTTTCTATCCACATACTCGATGTCGAATTCACTCAGGATCATTACCCATTTGGCTAGTCACCTAGTAAGTGTTGCTTTATTGAGAAGGTATTTCAATGGATCGATTCTTGCAACCAACTTAGTCTTATGAGTGAGCATGTAATGTCGTAATTTCTGCGAAGCAAAGACCATGGCGAGACATGCACGCTCAATTGGTGTGTAGTTTAGCTCATATCCCACCAATGTGCGACTGATATAGTATACTGCTTTTTCCTTACCCTTAGCAATTTGTTGTGCTAAGAGTGCCCCCAGTGCTATTGGAGTAGCTGATATGTATAGTAACAGAGGCTGATCTAGAATTGGTGGCATCAAAACTGGTGGATTCAAAAGATAATCTTTGAGTGTTTGGAAAGCCTGTTGACAGTTATCATCCCATTTGAATTTGATGTTTTTATGTAGCAAGTGCTGAAAAGGAATACACTTATCTGCAAGTTGCGCTATGAATCTTCATATGGACTGGAGTCTGCCTTGTAAAGACCGAAGTTGACTGATATTTCTTGGTGATTGCATCTCCAAGATGGCCTTGACTTTTGCTGGATCTGCTTCGATTCCTCTTTTGGATACAATGAGTCCTAGGAGCTTCCGGAGGTTACTCCAAAGACACATTTCTTGGGGTTTAATCTTACTTTGTATTTTTCCAACTGATCAAAGACGACTGAAAGTATGTCCAAATGTGTATTTCTGTCTATTGATTTTCCCAAGAGGTCGTCGACATAATCTTCCATAGTTACGTGCATGAGATCATGAAAGATAGTAGTCATGGCTCTTTGATATGTAGCACCTGCATTTTTTAGCCCGAAGGGCATGACATTCCAGCAGAAAGTTCCCCTCGGACAAGTGAATGATGTTTTGTGTTGATCCTCGGGCGCGGTCCTTATTTGATTATAACCAGAGAATCCATCCATCAACGATAACATTTCATAACTTGCTATGAGATCGACAATCAAGTCAATATTTGGTAATGGGAAGTCATCCTTTGGACAAGCTTTATTAATGTCTCTGAAATCTATACATATTTTGATGCTACGATCTGGTTTACTAACAGGCACTAAGTTGGAGATCCATTCAGGATAATCAATTGGGCGTATGAATCCGACGTCCAATAATTTCTCAAGCTCTGCTTTGACCAATAATGCAACTTGTGGATGCATCTTTCTTAATTTTTGTTTCATTGGTTTTGCCCCCGGTTTAACTGTCAAATGATGCATTACCAAATCCTGGTCTAATCCAGGCATATCAGCGTATGACCAGGCAAAGTTGATTTGTCGTTCTTTGAAGAAACTTATGAATTTTGACCTTTCTGACTCTGTCAACGACTGAGCTAGGAATATGTTGTGTGGAACCTCTTCTGTACCAATGTTTGTTTTGATAGTCTCCTCTACCAACATGGATGACTTTTCCTCATATGATGCTGGGAGAATGTCGAGCCTTCCATCTTTGGGTGCCTCAGAGAGGTTTTCGCCCTTAGATACGTCCTTTCTTTTTACTTTTTTGGGGTCAAATAGCACCACAATGTGGTTTTCGCCATAAGACCCTTGGTTTGTTCTTATTTTCACATTTTTACGACTGGAAGGCTCGACACCCTCACCAAAATATGCCACGCTATTGAGTTCTATAGTGTATCTCGCTTTATGGTCCCTAGGGGGAAGATCATCTCGTATGCCAAGATAGTCAATAAAAGCTTCATCATTTTGGAATGTGTCAAACTGTGCAGGTCCTTCATGATCCCAGTCAATGAGTTGGTGGTGAACAAGGGGAAGGCCTTTAATGTCTTCGAAGTTAGCAGGGCTAAGAGTGAAGATGCAGTTATATTCAGGTATGTCAAGGTAATTATCGAGGTCATCGATGGAACTCTCCTCATCAGTCTCAATCGCAAACGAATCCAAATTATCATCACTAGTAGCGCATTCTGGGACAGGTGTTCTCATCCTATGTGATTTCAACCTAGGACCTTGAGACAAGGACTGTGTGGAATCCTCATGGGTTGTTTCTTGACCAACTTTGAAATTTTTATAAAATTCCTCTTCTTCTGTGGGTTCATCTGGCTCTTTGAATATCTCGGTGAGCTCGTAGTCACTGGAGGATTTATCTGAACCCCATTCCCATTCGTTGGAGTCTGTGGAATAGCGACCCTCTTGTTGAATTTTGGCAGCTTTGATTTGTAAGGCTTCTCCTGTCCTTTGAGTGTGGACCTTCGAAGTCAAGAAACCAAGTCCCTTCGAGCATTCCTTTTTGAATGTCAATTCAGGTTGTAAAGGTTCAATGATGCCTTCCTTTCATAACCCAAGAGGGCTTTTTCCATCATACCCGAATTTTTGTAGAATCTTGAAGCCTTTGCCATATTTCTCACATGGTAAACTAATGTGATCTTGTGTGTCATCTTCAATGTCTTTGTAAAGCATTTTGTATAAGTCTTCCTCTTCCAGTTCGCCCCATCTTTGAAAGGTAGTAGGATCCCATTCGAGTACCATGATGGATACTTGCTTGTTAGGATGTGGTCTTCCATATTCTTTTGGGGAACTCATGACTTGTTGTAAGTACATGGTCTGATTTAAAGTGTATTCCCCCATGCCCTTGTCCTGAAATTTGCCTTTAAGCTCACCTTGTTTTGATGTCGAAGGTTTTAATGACTCAGAATCAATGTATGCCGAAGAAGGAACAGCTTCGTGATTACTGGGAATGATGGTCTCAGTTTTTGATCTCAGATTATTGCAGTATATGAACAGATTAGGATCACCATTAACTGTTACCTCCACTCCATTGTGAGGAAATTTAATGCATTGGTGATATGTAGATGGGACTACCCTCATTTCATGAATCCAAGGATGCCATAGCAATATGTTGTAAGTGAGATCTAGATCTAGGACTTGACAAACCACATCCTTCGTAACTGGCCCAATTCTGAGAGGTAAGGTGACTGTGCCCTTGGATGAACGCTCTTCATCATCATATGCCTTGATAGTGATTTGATTTGTAGAATTCACAGCTTTATCAGAATATCCCAATTGTTTAATTGTGCTCAATGTAAAAATGTTTAGACCAACTCCTCCATCTATCAGGACTCGTTTGATTTGATGTTTGTGTATGAAGGCTTCAATGTGTAGTGGTGCATTATGTGGCTGAATTATGGAGGCGTCATCGATTTATGTGAATGTAAGGGAATGTGGAATGGAAAGGTATCCCACCATGGCTTGAAATTGGCCCACGTTCAGATCAGTAGGAACGACAGTGTCTCTCAATATTTTGTCAAGAATGGCCTTATGTGCAGGGGATATGCGTAGGAGCTCAAGAATGGAGATGAGTGCGGGTGTCTTCCCTAACTGTTCTACAAGATCATACTCAAGTTTGGTTGATGAGGAAGAGGTGTTTTTAGCTGGAGCACCTTGCAAAGTGAATTTACCTCTGCGGGTTGTGACATTACATTCAGAGGTAGGTTAGTAAGAAGATCCAACACCTTTTAGGACAATCCTGGGTCTCCGAGTAGAATTCTCAGGGTTTTTGTCCTTGATGATAATGGTAGAGATGTAATTGTCCATTGAAATGTGATTGATAGTTGAATCATAGTTATAGGTTGCTCTGGTATAGTTGGTTTGGTCATCTGTGGCTTTAGCTTTTCCCTTGTCATGCTTTGGGATGGTTCCTTAAACATTTCATGTTCTTGATTGGATGAGTGTCCCTCAATCTCAACGTCACCTCTATCAATGAGATCTTGTATGATTTTCTTCAGTCGATGACAATTTCCTGTCTTATGACCCTTGCTCTTATGAAATTCACAATACTCATCATCATTCCACCAATTTGGTTTAACCTTTGGTTCATATGGAGGAAAATCTGGAACTGTGATTACCTTGTTTGCCACTAGCTTTTTGAAAACTGACTCAAGTGGTTCTCCCAATGGAGTGTACTTCCTTCCTGATCTGGAAGTTGTTTGAGTATTCACTTGATTGTTTGTAGAACTTGATCCAGAAAAAATGAATTTGGGTCGCACTGTGTTGGCGTCAACAACACCATCATTGACTGTGTTCTTGTTTTTATTCCAAAATCTCGGCTTGTCTTTTCCTTTAAAGTCATCTTTGTTTTCCTTGAATATCTTAATGACTCCTTGTTCAATTAGGACCTTCTTTGTTGCTAAGCCTTTTTCAATGACGTCCTTGAAGGTGGACAAACAAGCTTTCCTTAGATCATAGCCAATGTCTTTGTTAACATTTTGGGTGAACATTTCTACCATTTGTTTTTGTGGAATTTCACAAGAGCATTTGCTAGCTAGATTCCTCCATCTTTGTAAAAATGATGCAAAAGACTCTGCCTCTTTTTGCTTGGTGTTGCACAAAGTAGTGACTGATATGTATGTCTCTATATTGTAGGAGAAATATTGAATAAATGCCTCTGCTAAGTCACCCCATGACTTAATACCGGGTGGAAGTTGGGAAAACCATTCCATAGCTTGATCACCTAGGCTTTGTGGGAATAATCTCATCAAATATGTCTCTTCTGCTGCTACCTCAATGCAAGCTGTGAAAAATTGTCTTATGTGTGCCTTAGGATCCCCTTTTCCTCTATACTTATCAAACTTAGGTGTCACAAAGTGTGTAGGAAATGGAGGCATTGGAATGCTCTTGTCAAATGGATAGGGACATATGTCTCTCATTGTGTATGTTGGCTTTGGTGTATTTATGTCCTCCATTTTCTTTTGTAAGTCCCTGATTTGTTGCTCCAAATTGTTCTTAGGTGGAGATTGACTTCTTGGACCGTACCCCATGCTTGAAGCACCAATTGGAGGAGGACCATGTTGCATATATGGATGATATTGATCATACACATGTTCATATGGAGGAGGTCTATAATGATGCTGCATATATGGACCACTTGGTATAGATTCATGTTGAGGAATGAAATATCTGCTTTGTCCATGTATACCATACTCTATAGGCATGTCATGTTCTAATTTGTTGCCCCCAAATTTGACACGGGGTTTCCTTGTGTCCAAATTTTGAGCATGTCTTTGAATATCCAATTGCTTTGGTGGTTGATCCTTAGCATTGGTATGTGATTGAGCATATTTTTCTGCATAAGACTTCCATAATGGTCTACGAAAGTGAGTATCATATGCTTGACCATGTGTGTATGGGACCTCTAGTTTTTGAAACAAAGATGATGGTGATTTAGGTACCATATGTGGTCCTCTATTGCCTCCACTATTAGGCCTCCTTTGATCCATGTTGGAGTGAGGTTGTTGCAAAGGTCGATTTTCCATTATTTGAGACATGTCAAAATCATGAGGTATCTTGGCTCCACCTTGTACCATCATTTGTAAGAAGTATTGTCTATCCCTCCTCATTATTTCCTCAACCAATCTATTGAAATGGGGATTCATAATGGATTCTTCCACATCTGCTGAATGTACGGAAAAGTTGTCCATATTGTCATTATGTGTAGAATTGTTGTTTGTAGTGTCCATGTTCTCAACATTTGGAATGTTTCTATAGGCATCCATGTCAAGTAATGTGTTATGATCAGTATTGAAAAAGACATCATTGTCATACTCATAAGAACTCATGTTTGCGGACTCTTGAGCCTCTTTAGTTTCTCTCCTAGATTTTTGAAGACGGGTTTCAACCATGAACTAGGTATTGATCGAGATGTGTGAGACTAGATGAAAATGGAAAAAGTATGGAAGACTAAGGGTTGGATGGAATGTAAATGAATCTGAAGTGTACTTGCAATGTCCAAAGTGTAAGACCAAGTATGTATGTAGTAGAGTAGGTGTGACTTCCAAAGAGAGGATAGTTTCTCTTGATGAGGTAAGTTGACCTTGACTCTACATAAGACCAAATGAGACCCAAAGGTGATGGACGTTGATGAGGGACCACTTAGCAAAATGTTGTTGTATGTAGTGTGTTGACAAAGTATGATGAGGACAAGCAAGTGACCTTTTGACTCAAGTTTAGACAAATGTAAATGCAATGTGAGGTGTACAGAAATGATGGACTTTGTGAGACCCAAAGACAGGTTGAATGCTAAATGAAACCCTGGAGAAATGACCTAGGAAGCTCAAGAACTCCGAAACTGATTGCTCTTGTTTGCTGGACTGTAAATTTTTTCCAATTCTGAACGCAGACGCGCCTGTATACTTCACAGACACGATTTCCTGACACAGACGTGGTTCTGTTTAACACAGACGCGCTTCTGATATTTTTGTAAAATGCATTGTTGATTCTGGAAAGATAGACGTGTTTCTGCCCTTCATAGATGCGCTTACACAACACAGACGCTATTATGTCAGACACAAACACGTTTCTGCAAAATTTGTGCAATTTTTCCAATCTATGAAGTCATTTTTGTTGTGACCAAATCTGACTGTTTGACTGTTTTCGTGACAAAAGGACATAGTGTTGATAAAGACCCAATGTTTGTAAGTGTCTAGACTCAAAATGACTCCAAGAAAAGTGTGTTGTTTGATGTAAAAATGTTTTGCATACACTTGAAGACACAAAAGACACAATGTTTTGTTGTTTGGTCTTGAATGTTTTGAATGTTTAAAATAAGTCAAGCACAATTCTTATGGCTGGCCAAGACAATAGTTGTTGATCCCACATGGGGTTTTACCCCCGAGGCTACGCTATTCAGAGCAGATACTTAGATGCTTGACCTCACTGGCTCCACCCTCGGCACTCACTTCTCGGGTCAGCCAAGCATCAGTCCCCATGAAAACTCCCCATGGCGAACTTTGTATCTCTACTAAGAACCGTATGTGTGTGGGCCGCTACCAGAGGTCCGACCTCCTGCCCCAACAACTAGAAGGATTTGGGCTTCTAAAACAAAAAGGTGCTAGTAAGGGCATCCGCTTGTGTGGCCATACATGCGGCACTTTCAGCTCTGTAAATACAGAAGGCTCCCAGCCGGTAGGGGTTACGCCCTACAACTGATCAAGTAAATTTGATCAAACGGGTTTATGGGGAGACATAGTGTCGGTATGAACTAATCAGCACACGTTATCCATAGTTTTCACCATAAATACAGTTGTTTATAATGGTTCGGAAGAGGTGGGTTTTCCTCGCTACCACTTGGGTCATTCTCTTCTCACTAGTAGTCCTAATGACCACATGGGAAGACAGGCCCTCTAAAGATTAAACAAAAAGAGCCTATTGCTCAAGACACAAAAGACAATGATTCAATTTTAGTGCACCAATTGAAGTGTTTGCTAGTCTATGAAAACAAGGCATACAATAAAAATCCAAAAACCCTTGCCAAGGACCTGCAACAAAGATTTATTAGTAGTTTGGATTGTTTGAAATAATCACCCCTTCCTGCAAGCACACAATTTAGGTAAATTTTAGATCCAAAAGACTTTGTGAAATAGGGGCTTTCAACAATGCATTTTGTTGACCAATTCAAAGATCTGATTCATCATAAAAAAAGACCACTTATAAAATTTCAAGAGATTTCCAGAAATGTAAGAAAATCCAAAAAATTTGGTAATTTGCTCCAAAAATTAATTTTTTATGAAAAATCATAAAAAATTCATATAAAATGCAAAATCAATCCAAAAAATCTGAAATTTTTACTGGATAGTCCTGATGGTCTTCCAAACCTGCATAAAAAAATTTCTGCAACAAATCCAAGCAGTTTGTGAGATATTAGTAAAATAATGCAAAACCCTAATTTTCAAAGATCTGATTTTTTAGGAATAATTTTGCATCAAATTTAAAATGACAAAGAACAGATCCTATGTATAATTCTGAGAGATTTCCAAAAATGTAAGAAAATTCGAAAACTTCACTAATTTGCTCTCAAAATTAATTTTTTATGAAAAATCATAAAAAATTCATATAAAATGCAAAATCGATCCAAAAAATCTAAAATTTTTACTGAATCCTTTTAATACTTTTCTTGACTTTTACAAAAAAATTTATTTCAAAATTCGAAGCCGTTTGTGAGATTTGATCAAAATAAGGAAAAACCCTAATTTTTAAAGATTCAATTTTTAGGGAAATATTTTACATCAAAATTAAAATCACAAAGAACAGATCCTATGTATATTTATGAGAGATTTCCAAAAATGTAATAAAATCCCAAAAATTCTCTCATTTGCTCTCAAAATTAAGTTTTTTATGAAAAATCATAAAAAATTCATAGAAAATGAAAATTTGCTCCAAAAATTCTGAATTTTGGATAAAGAGCTCCTGATACTTTCTTCAACCTACAAAAAACATTTGGTGCAAAATTTCTAAGTCGTTTGTGAGATATGATCGAATCTCTCCAAGATCTTGATTTTGTGTCCAAAACCCTAGCTGCACAAGATTATTCTCCAAATTGTTTTACAAAACAACAATTTAGGGTTAGAAAAATCTGCAAAAAAAACACAGATCTAACAAAAATCCATGTCCCACGGGGCGTGCCAAAATGTATATGGTGAAAATGGATAACAACAATGTTGAAAGACTAAATAGATTCAACCACAAAACCCTAGCCTAACAACAACAAAGATCCACCATAACATATGAGGATTACCTAAGACAATGCAAATCAAATAAAATCACAAAGATTATACCATCACATGTCCAATAAGGTTTGGATCTCCATTCTTCCTATCTCCATTGATCTTGCTTGATATATTTGCTCTCAGATTTTATGTGCACAAGAGCTCAACAAAGAACAGAATGTGGTTGCAAGTAGGATCGCCTATGTTCAAAAGCGTAGTGTAGTCAAGTAGTCAACGGGGGGGTTTGCATAGATTGATTAGGGTTTGATAATGAATGAAGCATCTCCTTATATAGAAGACACTATATGAAATGGAGGGATAAGATTGAGAGGTGTAAAAGGAGGTCGGCTATGATTAGAGGGTAGGTAAAAGAAATAATAAAATAATGAAAGGGGTAGGTAGTGTATGAATTAAGAGATGAATGACATGTGTCATGGGTAGAAAAGGTTAATGAATTCATTAAATAAATAAAGATTTATATAATTAATAGAAGAAGTGGGATCAATTAAATAAATAAGATATTTATTTAATTTAAGAAAAGAATTTAAATAAATAAATGTATGTATTTATTTAAATAAATAAATGTATTTATTTATTTAAATAAATAAATGTATTTATTTATTTAAATAAATAAATGTATTTATTTATTTAAATAAATAAATGTATTTATTTAAATAAGAAATAAGGCTAGAAGAGGATAAATGAATTAATTAAATAAATAAAGATTTATTTAATTAATAAAAGAATTAAGCTTAGATAAAATATTTATTTAATTAGACTGGACAATTTGGGGTGTCTACAAATATAGTCCAACTTCTAGGTTTTGCCCTCTTCTCATTGATGTACTGTGTTTTAACAATTGGAGTTAGATTTCAATAAATAATTATATGTGGTCTTTTATCATGCTCCCTCTATGCATCCTAGCTTTGAATCCACTTTTCTAAATGTATGTGGACTAGACATGTTATAGAAATATGTAATAATGCCCTAATCCCCTTCTTTGGCAAGATATATGGTCTTGATTAATATTGGCAATGCTTTCTGCATGAGGTTATTTAGACTATGTAGATGTCAATCACATTGCATTAACCACCAATGTGTCATCCATGGCATACATCCTTAGATCCTTTATTTTAAAATCTCTCCCATCCAATCATGATATCAGAAAAGGTCCCTTGATCCTTAATATCTTGACAATTTGATGTGGGAGATCCCCTACATAATGGAATAAGATCTATGATTATATGGTAGCTCTCTTACCTTTGTGGTAAATGTTAGTACTAATTTCTCAATTATTCTAATCTTGTGTACCCACCTTAGTATTGAGGATTCTTCTTGTTCTCCTTGATTCATCTAAGATCCAAGCCTCTATTGCATCCTTTGAATCAATGGTGGAATTTCCACTCTCCACTAGTATTTCTCCCTCTAAGATAAATCTCCCTATATATTAATATTGGGTAGCTTTCTACATGAATATAACCTTATAAATGCATCCTCTTCTTCTCCATCGCCCATTCTTCAACAAACTATATTCCATTATTAAAAACTATAGTTCTATTCACAAAAGGTGAATATTGCAAATAAAATAGCATGAATCAATTGACTTTTTACTATAAAAAAATAACAATCCTTTAAAGCCTCTAATATCTCTAACTTTTTTTTTCTTCTAAAATTGTATTACTATTTTTTACATATTCTTCTAACCTATTTATTATGCAATTGCTTGATTGAGAAAATTCTAACTCTTTCCATTATTTGCAATTCAAAATACTTTTTGCATGTCCTTATTCCATATTCTTGGACAAATTAATGTAAATATATTAACATTAACATTTCAAGTGTATTTTTTACTCATTGTCAAAATGATAAAAGTGAAAGTTGCACTAACAAACACAAATTTCTAATCAAATTATAAAGAAAGGGGATTACAACTAACTCAAACTTTAGAATCAAATTGTCAAGAAAGGGGATTGCATTATGGAATGTGAATTAACTTTAAAGGAGGAAGATAGTTGAAGTTTACATTTAATAAAAAAAAAAACTCAAAAAGGGTTTAAAATTAAATTAATTTGAAATAATAAGGACTGCAATAGTTGTGGTAAGAGCAAAAAGATAATAACAATAATGAATGTTACAAAAAAAGAATGGCAATGAGAAAAATAAGGGAAAGAGAGGAGTTTCAAAAAGAAAATGAAAAAAGAGTGTAGACAATAAAGAATCTAGATACCAAGAGAGGTCAATAAATAAGAAGAAATTGTTTTTTGTTATTGATAAACTAAATAAACTATCTTGTAGCCTTATAATAATTACAAAGCAAATCGAGAAAGATTATGTTTTATGTTCTTCTGACTTAATGTTTATGTCGAGTATGGCCTCTCTCAAATGGAAATAGCTATTCAACAACTACAATGCAACAATGCATAAATTTCCCTCAGAGACCATAACTTATGCATTGGTGCATCGTAGGGGCTAGATAGCCACTTCCCTCTCAGACTAGTTTTATGTTGGATAAGTAGTTTAAGAGACCTTTTCTTTGAGTTAAGTTGTTTCTATTTGTCAAGATTAGGCATTAAATACTCGCTATTGTTATTGTCATGTATGCTTTTTTGTTTTCCAATATGGTAAAAGATGTGTGCCGCATTGTAACATCTCTTTCATCCACAATGAGATCTAGAAAATGAAAATTAAAAATTTCAATTGCATGACATTCAACCAGGAGATAACTTAAAAAACATTCATTAGCAGATTGCATCAAAAACTTAAATATGCATTTCAATGGACATCATCTTGATATGTGTCTCTAAGATTGTGGTGATCTACAGTCGTTCATTTTTTTTTCTTGTAAATAAAGACTGCAGCCAACAACAAACTTGAACCAATCCTCATAATACAACAAACAAACAAAAAACTTAATTACATTTACTACAACAAGAATCATAAAATTCTTAAATATATAAAAAAAAATCATAAAACTGTACATTTGACACTATTGGTGTAATTAATTATTCATATTGGATATTATTACACTTTACTTAAGTTTACTTAGATACATGCATATCATAGTAGTCTGAGTATGAGACACTTGGGTGTTTGTGCCACATTGGAATAGTGTGTGTAGAAATTTTTTCACCTTTTATGGTCTTATCTTGCTGTTACATTCCACATTCTGCGGGTGATCCACCTCATATGGAATATTATATTCTTTCTCCTACTTACCACACCTATTTCCTATCTACCCTTGTTTCTTATTGAGCCACATGTCATGTTTGTGTGCTCACATATCCATATAGCCTTGCCTATATAAGCAAGTTCATATTCATTGTATGTAACACTTATGATCCAATTGATCAGTATTTTCATCTTGATAGAATAGAGTTTATTTCTATCATACATTTTGTTCTCTTTTATTTGTGCTTTCCATTGCCTCTAGATCTTGACAAAATCTCACAATCAATATGAAGTAGAAAATCTTTAGTTACAAAAATCCTCCCAAATCACTTCCTTCAATTATCACTTCACATAGAGAATCATAATCCACATTAACAATAAACATACCAAATATACCACAAAATCATTGATTTATATCATACCTATGATGCTTGGCCTAGGATATAAAGTAAATACTTTATTTTTTAAATTAAAATAAACTACTTAAAATATTTTTTTAAGGAAATATATATTTTTCTTAATCATAAATATAAAAAACAACAAATTGAACAGAGTTTCCAAATTGAGTCATTATAACACAAGGAGAAAAAATTGAGCTGCCAGTAATTTAAAAAACCAAAGCAATAATCTTTTGGTAAAAGGCAAAATTAATTATTTAAGCAGATATTTATCCAATAATAGAAAAAACAATAGCCTATCGTTAAAAGGATAATATAGGGAATACAACAGCTTCTTGCTAAATTCATTGACTAATCACTCAATCAAAAGGATAATATAGGGAAAACAACAGCTTCTTGCTAAATTCATTGACTAATCACTCAATCAATTGTTTCATCTAATGATCTAAGTAAATCTCCCTTTCATGTATTGATGATGAGACTTTAAAATTTGCAGCAGAGCTATGCATATGTTTGTACCAGAGGAAAGTACTGCCATGGACAATCAAACCCGAGATACCAGGCAAATTGCATTTTACTAGGTACCAAGTTTCCGGCGGGCATATCCTACAATTATAAAGAATAGTGCAACAAATCCTGACAGAATAGATCCCCAAAAAGTGAAAAATATCCCCTGAACATCATAGAGCGGACAATGAATATTCATCCCTAATATTCCTGCTAGCACGGTAGGAAGGACTATCACAAAGCTAGCTATTGCGAGAGTAAGCTGAAACTGAATAAGTTCATTACGATGGTTATCCAGCTGAATATTCACATAATCTTCTGTGTCATCAATGTATTCACGGACCTGGAAGACATCAAAGATCAGTGAGTCTTAATATAAAAATTGAGACACATAATAAGAAAATTATGCAATTCCTAAACCTAAAACTTAAAAAAAAAGAGATAAAAACACATGAGATCAACCAGAAAATGAAGTTAAAAATAAAAAATAAAAACATACTTCCCTATATGGAAAACCTTCATCCATCTGCAAAAGATGATGTCAAGCAAGAGAGCAAATTTTGAATGAGGCATGAGTGAGAATTGGCCCGGATGGAGTAAAGACAAATAAAGAGGATAAAGACAATGATAGGGGTGTTGTTGTTGATTTAAACGGTGATCTTCAGGACAACTGGAACTTCCATCTAGATGACAAGGAAGAGGAAAAACCAGTAGACATCTAGCTGGAGACCAGGGTAAGGATACCAGGTTTGTTGGTTGTGAAGGTGTTTGAATGGCTGCAGCTTGTCTGGTTTGCATATGGGGCTAAATTGGCTTTTTTTTAATTCCCTCCAAGCTCTTCAACTGTTGGAGCTCCAATTTTTGGGGTTCACTTACAGAATTTGGAGGCTGGGACCATTCCTCACTATCATGTGGATGCTGGTTTTTTTGCCACCCCATGTCATACTATGGCCGATGGACGTGTCTCAACACTGGGAACATTTCTGTTGTGGTGCTTGCCGATTTTGTTGCCACTACTCCTATCACTAGGGTTAATCGGCTGTGTCAGTCTGTCAGATCACATGTTTCAAAAGCAAGGCAGTCAGAAAATAATGTTCCGGAAGCACATGCTATGAATTAGGCATCAAGGTAGGGTGCTGGTGCCTTTTGCTCTTTGTTTGGGAACTGCATTGAAAGATCAGAATGTGATGGTGGTTTTATCCAATCCTCCCATCGTTGAAGTTGAGCCTGTTGATCCCAGTACTTGTCAGTAAGTGACAACTTGGGCTAATGGTGCTTCAGTCGAAGGATTGGATTCTTTCTCTCCTGCTTAGTCCATCTCTCCATCGATGGATGGTTTGAGTCTTTACATCTCTATCCCAGACTCTATTGTTGACAGGTAGGCTGCCATGTCTAGAAATTCACTTGTTGCGAAAAAAATTTGGAACTCGTCCAAATATTGACATGTTCGAAAAATGGGCACAACAAAAATGGAAAGTCGAGGGTCATTTGAGATTGTAGCTATGCTAAAGGGTTTCTTTCTAATCTCCTTCACAAACCATGAAGACCATGCACAGCCTCTTTTGAATGGCCTGTGATTTCTTTGTAAAAATGGTTTATGCCTTAAAAAATGGTCAACTGGCTTTGACCTTGAGAAAGTATGCATCAATAGGATTCAGGTTTGGGTCAGGCTCCCTCGGGATGAGGAAGTCTTCATTTGCATAGCCAAGTCTTTTGGATAGTTCATTGCGATGGATATGAATATGATCACCAAATGCAAGAAGTGATTGTTGTTTGCAAGGTTCTGCGGTTACATGGATGTGCATAGCCAAGGGTTCCTGGGCTCCCTTCTAGGATTACCTTGTCCTCTGAATTGGGTAAATAAGTGCAACAAATAGTCCTTGAGAATTCCATGGTTGTTTGCCATTGCTGCCTCAAAGAGGGTCGTTCAGAGCTGGCTTGCCCAAGCGACAAAAGAAAGCAATCTTTCTGGAGGAAAAACTAGCAACCTTTGTCTTCACAACCTCTCAATGATGAGTAGAAGGCCCCTTGATGGATGGAGCCAATGAAGCATGCACAACCCTTTCTGAGGAAGTACTAAAGGAGGGTTGTAGGAGGAAGGATTTTGAAGTTTGTAGGAAATTAGATTTCATTCCTACAGCTGGGTTGCAGAGGTTATCACCTACATTCGTTGATCAAGAGGAAATGTTGTCACCGGTATGGACTTCATGTGGCCCCTTGGGTCCTTATTGTTCAAGTGTAATTTTAAAAAAAGGGAATTCAATCCAGAAGGATTTTTACAGGAAAGGTAAGAGGGTTGAGAGATGAGGCTGTCCAGTGCTCGTACAGAGCCTGCAGCAAATAATGAAATTAACTTACAAGAACCTACTTACCTTTTAAATTGAGTTCAAAGTTAGTCATCTGCTGGCAAGTTTTTGGATTTCAAAAAGATTTCAAAAACACTGCAACGTTGATTGATAAGTCGCTAGCAAATTTTATGTTTTATTAGTATTTCAATATATCAACAAAACATTAGTAGCCTTTCCTTAGAGCACTTTACTCTTTCATATGCATTCTACCTTCATTAAATTCAAATCCTAAGCTGCAGGAAATAAAGTGCAGGGGATGAAACCAACATTTCCCACTCTCAAGTAAAGTAAAAATTTGATACTTCCAAATTTTAATCTATTGTATCTTTGTACAATTTCTTGTCAACCTGCTTTGGCGTGCCCTGATTTTGCAAAGTTGTTAAATTGTTATTTCTCATTTCCGCAATCCTAGAACTTACCCAAGTAGAATAAATATTAAATATCCTTGACCTACAACCCTTTAACCTTTTTAATTGTACAGAAATATATTCCCCAATCCATATCATTTTCTCTTTTCTGTCTCAGTTCACTTGTGTTATAACTGTAACTCTAACTAAACTATAAAAATACAGTAAAACATTATTTTTTAAAATAACACAACAAAGCAAACAGAATGGTGAAGGATATGAGGAAAAACAGCATTAGCAGTACATTTTGTTGAAATGTTGAGTTTACCCCAATTTGCCCTAGTTGATGGTGATATTGGCAGGAGGAAATATACTCACCGACAGAATCTTGTTTCCAGTTCCATCAAGTTGCATGAAATAGGCCTCCAACAGCATTTCAAGGTCTTCTACCTCATCTTCATCCCCAGAAACACTATCAATAAAGCTAGGAGCGCTCAGTGAGCGAGATAATTTGGGCGTAATAGCTAAACCACTTGGACCTCCAGCTGTTACTGAAGCTTCCAATTGTTGATTCTGTAAATACTTTCGAGTTAAATACAAATCAGCCATATCTTCATCATTATCTAGAAGGTGTTCAAGTTCATCCCTTACCTGTTCAAATGAATCAACATTGAAAATAAATAAATGCTGCTATATGTAGGACATGTACTCCTAATTTTCCTAAGCAGAACTATACATATATAGAAAGATTTATATAAAATTATAAGAAATGACACCATATAGTTTGAAAATGACTTTTAGACTTTGTTACTCCATAAAAATCGCATAAATAGTAAATTTTAATCAATGTGATGCCTTTTGGAATCTAGGTGGTTGTATGAATTGATGTCTCAAGACATCTTTCTTCATATTTATGAATGATAAGATATGGTGTTTCCATCCATATCTCAGTTTAATCTAATATATGATATGAACGTAATCCATAAGATCTCTAATCAGTCTTGTGCAGCTTGTTTTTAATCATTTTTCCTCTTCCACAGAAAAGCTTAGATTTATGTTAAATGCTAAAGACAACATACATCAATAATAATGAGAAGTCCTAGAATTATGTCTTCCTACCCAAGCATGAGATAACAGGTATGTGAATGTGTTCACAATCAAGATCCACAATATATTTCCTAAGCAGTAGGATCTTGGCATAATCTTGAGTTGCTAAACAAACCTACAAAAGTTCATGCTACAATAACATCTTTTACAAGTAATAAAATGAGATTAATCAAGAAAAAATTGTCAATGGACCACAAAACATGTAACATTAAGTCATCTTATGGTGGTTTGTGTATTGCATGTGCAAATGCAAAAGTATGAAGAATACAAGAACAAAAGCAGATACTGCAGAATAGAAATTTCAAAACAAAACTAGAGGCTTTCCTCTAATTCACATTCATAAGTTTATTTAGTTCATCATGCATAACTTTATGGATAGCAGCATAATTATTAATAGAAAAAGCTAATTTTATATTTACTTTTCTTGTCTCACAAAGATAATATTTATAGCAGTATACACAATAAAAATTTCTACCATACCTTCTGCGCCCGTGCAAGGAGATGAGTAAGATTGCTTTTCAGGCTCCGCACATGCTCAAGGTTCTTGGTACTGACATTTCTAACCAGCTCATCCAATACAGGGTAAGCCTCTCGCTCAAGTTCTGCAACATTTGTATCCATGTATGTACAAACCACCTCCAAAGCTATTTCCAATACACGGAACTCAAATGGAAGTTCATACTGCAACCCATCTAATGCTTCTGGGACAGGTAGCCAGGGTCCAGGTGAAGTTGAAGCACAAGTGCCAGACTTTTCCTTCTGGCCTGTGGAATTACTTCCCTGAATCTTAGATGATATTTTGCAGGGAAGTTGTTGCCTGAGTTGATCCACAAATTGAAGAACAGCTTGGTTCAATGGATCAAGCAAGAAGATCTCTTCAGCAGTAACAATAGCCTTTATAAATTCCAAATTGACCACCATGGCTTTCTCCCTAGCTGTGTATTGAATCCAATAAACCAAACAGTAAACAGACTCCCTGTAATTTTAAGCCCAGAAACACCACAACAAGAACCATAAAAGAAATAGATTATGGAATACATTCAATCAACAAATATGAACTGTTTCCATTTCAAGTTGTTGAGAAACTCAAAAGTTACTAACAAATATTCTGCGTTAAAACTATTCAAAAGACGCCCCTACACAACATGTCAAAACACAATTATGGTACCATAACAGAATAGTAAGTATCATACAAATAAATTAATAATCACTGATCAATAAATAATTTCACCCAACAATATGGCTTGAATGATACTCAGGAAACTTAAAAAATAAAGGAATTATAAACCCACATTTCAAACAAGACAGTATAAGAGATTGCCATATATATTTTACTAAATGTTTTCATCTTCTTGTCGAATGTCTTGGACTATAGTCAGATAATTATTAGCACTGTAACTTTTTCTTCTTCACTGTACCAGAGGAATCATCCTTCCGAACACAATTGTTCGTCAATTTTAATTTGCACTTAAATTAGCAGTATCGAATATGGAGAATTCCCTAATAACCTTTTGAAAGCTGAGTTAGTACAGAAAAAGTCGAAAAACTTTACATCAAATAGACTTCCTGTACATTTGTTGCTTCAAGCAAGTTAAAAAAATATGGTGCCAACTTATTCCTTGAATAAATTTCTTTAAGTGCCATTGTCATAGCCTATGGGTGATCGAAAGGGGAGACATGTACTTCTATTTACCATCGCTCTTCCATTATATGAATTTTATCAATTATTTTCTAAATCTATATGTTGCTGAAGCCTCCGGATAACAAGACTTTCAAAGAAGTAAAACCATGATGACTTTCTGATAAGATGGGATTTGAAAAATAAACAGCATCAACTGAAAATAAATTATATCTCTAAAAAGCACTTCTGGACCCCAATCTGGCTTTTAATGTCAATGGTCCAACGAAGAACTTATCTGTCAAGACTCCATATGGAACCATTGTAAGCATCTGTCGTACTACAATACAAATAAGTTATATGATGGTATAAAGCCAAACCCTGATATAGTTGAAAGACCAGATAAGAGGTGGGGGATTTTGGGCATATAAAGCAGATGGATGAAAATGCCAAGTAACATAGAAACAAAAGTATCTTTAGAACCTGAGTTACGCTCCTTACGGACTGGCTGGTCAGTAATCCTAGTCTAGCAATCAAAGCTAGACTGGATGGGAAACACCAACATGGAAGGACGAAAGAGCTAAACAGTATTTTCCATGATAGACCTTAAAAGCCCTTTCATTTCTTTTTCTCGAACTTATTTTTCTCTATGTTCATAAACAACCCCCAATTCAAAATTACTCGTCACCAATTACAGGTTACTTGTCAACAATTCGCCAAATTACATGAAAATTCCGTAAAAGGAATATATGTAAGGGCAGTGAAAGAGCACTATAAGTGACATTAGAGAGTAAGAAAACTCACCTAAAATGTTTGCTGAATGCGAAAAGACTGGACCAAGGATCCTCAAATCCCTTGCAGGAATTGAGACGCGCTTCATGATCATGTGCTTATCGCATTCCAGCACTTCTGAATTCCCACCTGCGTCGAAGCGCATCCATAGCCGAGTTCCTGGCTTGTTTTTAGTCTTGTGAACACGAGGCTGAAGCTGAAGCTCTGCCTCTGCCTCTGAACTCCTAACAACTGAGGCATCTGATATTCTCCTAAGCCCACTTTTCCCATTTTTCATCTCAGTAATTACATTAATTGAAGCTGACTCCAGAAAAATCATAGAGATTTGCATTACGACTCAATCCGTTTATCTTCTGAACTCTCTTAAGCTTTAAGCTTTATTGAGCAGCCATTCTGCTCTCAGAATTTTAAAAGTACTTACATCAGATAATCTTCAAATCTTTTATATTATATACCTAGGAAGAAACCCAAAGAGGGCGATTGACTTTTAGTTTTTTATTTGAAAAATTAATGACAGTTAAATAGTAATGATTTAAAATAGAAAAAGAAGGGAGCTGATTTTATTTTTATAACATTTTACAATTTTTAATAATGATATTTAACATAAACATTATTAATTTATAAATATAATAAATAGAGAAAAAGAGAGGAATTGATTTTTATCTTTTTATAATTTTTAGGATCATTTTTATATTAAAGAAAAATATAAAATCGTAGATAGAATGAATTGACTTTTATTTCTTTATAATTTTTCAGAATATTCTCATTAATGACACTTTAAATAATATGATATATGTAGAGAAATACCTTTTATTTCTCACCAAAATGTCTATGCATATCTAGGATGCACATTTGACTTTATTTATTTATTAATTATTTCACATTAGATGACTTAAGGACTCTACAATGAATCAATTAAAAGTCTCCACCCATTATCCAACCAAAATGCAAACCACGTCCTATATAACTTCCACACCTAAAATGGGATGCACCATATATATTGATGGCTTATGCCCTTACTATGTCAGCCTGCTTAATCCTTTATAGCATCTATGAGGGGGCAAAAATAAATATAAATATAAATAATCTTAATGAAAAAAATGCTCATTTAATGAGCTTTCACCAACTTCAACTAATTGAATGAATGCTCATATAATCTTTACATTTATTTAAACAAATTCATCACTATTTTCTTCTATACATATCTATGTATGTATATGTATATATGTATGTATATGTGTGTGTACATATATGTATATATGTATGTATTCTTTTGAACTCTCTTAAGCTTTAAGCTTTATTGAGCAGCCATTCCGCTTAGGGAATTTTAAAAGTACTTGCATCAAATAATCTTCAAATCTTTTATATTATATAGGAAGAAACCCAAAGAGGGCGATTGACTTTTAGTTTTTTATAATTTTGAAAGATTATTTTGATTAATGACACTTAAATGGTAATGATTTAAAATAGAAAAAGAAGGGAGTTGACTTTAGTTTTATAACATTTTAGAGTTTTTTAATAATGACATTTAACATAAACAATAACAATTTATAAATATAATAAATTAAAAAAAGAGGGGAATCGACTTTTATCTTTTTATAATTTTCAAGATCATTTCCATATTAAAGAAAAATATTAAATCATAGGGAGAATGAATTGACTTTATTTCTTTATAATTTTTAAGAATAATCTGATTAATGACACTTTAAATAATATGATTTTTTTAGAAAAATACATTTTATTTCACCAAAATGTAAAGTCTGCACTGATTATCCAACCAACCAAAATGCAAGCAACATCATATATAACATCCATACCTAAGATGGGATGCACCATATACATCTGATGGCTTATGCCCTTACCATGTCATCCGCTTAATTATTTGTAGCATCTATGGTACCTTGAGGGGGGCAAAATAAATATAAATAATCTTATGAAATAAATGCTCATTTAATGAGCTTCCACCAACTTGGGCTAATTGAATACATGTGTGTTGTGTGTGTGTATTCTAAATTCAACATCTTTACATTTATTTAAACAAATTCATCACTATTTTCTTTTATGCATATCTATGTATGTATATCTTTTCATTTATTTAAACAAATTCATTGCTATTCTCTTCTTCTTGAACCTTTCAATTATCTAGATAATAATTTAAAAGATGGTGGTAAAAAAAGTATAAACTAGCACTTGCACTAAAAGGAGGTGCAATGGTTACGCCATAATAAATATACATTATATAATATCTTGGAGAGTATAAATCAAGGAATGTAAAAACTAAATTTAATAGCTAATCAATGTTTGGTTATTAAGTTAAAAGAAAACCACACCTAATTTGCATCTCACTGAAAAAAAAGGTATGGTCGGTAACTTTAAAAAATCACACTTAATTTACATCTAGTGAACTCTTACACCTTAAATCATCATTGATACTAAAGCAGACCTAGAGAAATATTATTCTAACTAATGATATGAATTATTCAAAATCTAAGGGTGAAAAAAAGCATATATTAAAAACACAAAACCATCAATATGTGTTTGTTTCTAAACAAATCATAAAAAAGCAAAGAATACTAAAGTACAAAGAAAGGGTTGGGCTTAACCGGCACACTCTAAGGCTGGGTCTCATGGAGGGAGGATTCCAAATCAATAGAGCTAGAACTGCTGAGATTTTTTAGGAATATTTTAAAGCTGGCGATCCCATGAATTTTGTATTGTAGTTCAACTTAAAAATTAAAAAATTTAAGCTCCTAAATATAAGGATGCCACAATTGTATGAACTTTGTAGTGCAAATCAACTTAAGTTTAAGCTCCTAAATTAATCAAATTGGTGGTAAATAAATTTAGTTCTATTTTTAAAATTTAGATCATTGACAAATGGCATAAAATATTTATAAGCTGGTGGGACAATTTCTAGTCCCACCCCATTTTTACCTGCTTAAATTTGTAGGCCTAAAAAGTCGGGGCTTCTATTTTTTAAGAAAAGATTCCAAATAATACGATAGCAAAAAAGAATTGTTGATGAAACCACCTCTTCCTTATGTAGCGTCATAAAATTGTGACCACATTTGGGTCTTCGCATTGGTGGACGAATCCCTAAGCCTAATTGGAGACCAGAGACATGTTCATACCATCAAAAACTTGCATTTTCTTGCACCCCGCACTACCTGCTCTCACTTCCTGCCCTAAATCAGGGCAGGACAAGGGCATGGCGCCCCTATCCCTGCCCTATTTTGGGGCTCCCTTGTCCTATTCTTGCATTGGGCTTGTCAATCGCGAGTGTGAAAAAGTTTTCCTATGTCGGCCTAAGATGGAAAATCAGTTTAAAACCCTAATTGGTAAGTATATAAGGAGCATTTTCCTCTCCTATTTGAACAAGTTCAATAAGTTCGATAAGTGAAATCAAGTGCAAGCATTCAAGCATCCATTCAAGCATTGAGCATTTCAAGTTTCCTTTCAAGGCTAGGTGTTGCATTCAAGTCAAGGATTCAACCATTGAAGAGGAGATCTCTTTCAACATTCAAGACATTCAATTCCACATATCCTTTCAAACAACTCTATCTACATTTCAATTGCATCCTCTCTTGAGGTTAATTCTACTTCAAACATTTCCTTTCATTTACTTGCAAGTATTTTTCATCATTTGGTTAATTCCAAAATGGGGTTTGACCTAAAGTCAAACCGAACCCCCAATCCCAACAACATTTTTATGTGTGCAAGTTGCAGGTGTGCAGTTGTAATTGTTGGTTTGGGCTTCATTTTCAGAGATGGAAAAACCCTTTTCGACGTGCGGATTTTTTGGAGGACCAAGTACACTTTCAACTCGGTCCAAATCATTATCAATTCATTTAGGATTCAAACTCTAAGGAAAAATCTAATGAATTCAACCCCCCTCTTTTAAATGTAATGTGCATGAGAAGTTGAAGGGAATCCTTTGTGAAACTTTCACTCCTTTCTTGAGGAAGGTAAAGCTTTCCACTTGATCTCAACACCATCACTTTTCAACACATTACACCTTAAAAATAGAAGCTTAAGCCCCTCCATGAGACCCCTGCCTAAAATTTGATCACTTAGGTGGCTAGTGTGGGCCCTTCTAACCTATCCTTCCTATCATTGTTCTCTATCATTATTACTTTCATTCACTTCACTCTCGCACTTGTTTAATTTCTAAACTATTTTTTTGTTCACTTTATTCCCGCACGTTTAATTTTTTAAACTTATTTTCCTGCCCATCAAATGCAACAAAAAGTTCATTAACATTTAACACCCACTAACATTCTTCTACATAAAGGCTATGAAGTTCATGTGAGTGATTATGATACTGTTGTGATAGTATGGAGTCATCTCCAACCAAAGAGTAAGGCGACTTCTGATGGGATCATTGGGCACATCACTCTAGGTAAAGATTATCGATTTGTTGATAAGTTCTAAACCCATTTTTATGTCCTCATACTCGCTATCATCTTGATGATGGATCATGGGGTGTGATCTAAAATGTTGATGAAAAAATATACACACAATTTAATCTTGAAATTGCTACAACAATATATTTCATACATTTTTATCATTAAGTTCTAAAATATATATTTATTGTATATGGGCAGAGATTGATGTTTGTTGCGCATTTGCGGAGATTGTAGTTATTGATGAGATTGATATTCATTGTGTAAGTTGAAAAGTTGATATCTACAACTTTGGTGTAATCCTCATGGAAGTAAGTCATAGCTTTGGAACAAGGTATGGAGTATGAGCATCCATCAAAGGGGGATTATTTAGATATTATAGTTGGAAAATCTATGTAGACATGTTTGCAAAATATGGAAACATAGGCGAGGCATGTACATTGTTTGACAGGATGCCTCAAATAAATTTGGTGTCATTGAATGTTATGGTTGCAAGAGATGCACAAAATGCATTTTTTGAAAAGATTTAGAAAATTTTGATCAAATATAATTTGTAGATGTAAAGCCTTACGAAGCAATATTTTTCAGCATCTTCCTTACCTATGCCAAAATGAGAGCTTTAAAAGAACGAGGGCTTCACTGATTGGGCAATATTATATCACATGCATTCATATTGGGGGGTTTAATATCCCAAAACTGAGGGTACAATATATTGCATATCGATGAAAATAAGGGGGTTTTTAATTCAAGATATGAAAAAATATAATATTTGGTGAAAATAGGAGGCTTTTAATTTAGGCTAAGTATTGGGAGGGACTGACAGAAAAAGAGTTTAGGGTAATATTTTTTGAAAGTAGGGGGATTCTTTAGTATGCCATGAGTGCATGTGATATAACCTAAGTTCACTAAGTGAAGCCCTCATGTTTAAAACGAGATATGGATATCCTATAAGAATTTTGATAGATGTTGCAGTTGCAACTACCCTGGTAGACATGTATGCAAGATGTGGATGCATATAAACCAGGCATGTGAATTGTTTGACAAAATGCCTCTAAGGAAAATTTCAAATTGGCGTGTGAAATATGTCAAAATTTGGTTTCCTCTCTACTATTATGGCATCTAATTTCAACTTTCTTTGTGTCTTATAATAACTCCCTAATCATGATTTTGATTGAGAATTCTAGTTTAAGCATTCTTATTTGGATTTCTCATTGGAAGTACTTTGTGACAGTTTTTATTATGTTAACCTGAGGTCCCAAGGAGGGGGGATTCCTAAAAAATAGAGTTGGAGCTACTGAGATTTTTTAGGAAAATTATAAAACTGCTAGTCCCATGATTTTTGTAGTTTAGTTCAGCTTAAAAATTTAGGGAAGCTAGTGGTCTCATGAATATAATAACTTTGTCTTCTCTACTATGTGCATGATAAAACAAGTAAAAAAAAATTCATTTTTCCTCCAAAACTATTTTTTATTGGAAATTAAACTTAGATGTTTGACAAGTGGTAGAAAATATCCCTAAGTTACTAGGGCAATTTCTAGCCCCACCCCATTTTCACCCACTGAAATTTACAGGCCTAAAAAGTAGGGGCTTCTATTTTTTAGGAAAAGATTTCAAATAATCCCATGACACAAACAAAAAATCTTCATGGGACCACCTCTTCCTTAAAAATAGAACTTAAGCCCCTCCCATGGGACCCCTGCCTTACCCCTCTTTCCATAGCTTTGCAAGTAGGTTAGTGAGTCAATTCAAAGATATTCAAGCCAAATTCCCAAATTTATTTGTAACATCCACACTACCTATAAACCCCAATGATTTTTATTAGATTGAAGCCTCAAATATCCCATTGTTGGAACACAACACTCTACCACTTCTCAGCTTAGTTTCCTATCTTTCTTTCATTAGTCAAAGCACTCCAATTTAGAGAGGAGATAAAGAGAATAAAAAAGCTAAGCCAATGAGTACTTTATGCCACATATTTACCAAGAATCTCATCTACTAATTCCTAGGTGTGAGATTTTAACTTACACATAATTTTGAATATGAGAATATTTTTCTTTGAAAAAGGTTATATTAGAATTGAAAATAGATTAATCATATCTAGTCTTATTTTGATTGGTAAAATTTTGCAATTATATTATGAATTAGAAATAGCTAAATCAAATTTGCATGTGATATTGTATTAGATAGCTTAATATATTGTAGATTTAATTTCAAGTTAAAATAATTAATCAAAATTATTTTGAAAATTCCTTGCTAACATAACAAGACAACCAATTTGGTAAAGTTCATACAAATAGATCCAAGGCAATCAATGAATCAAACTAATCAAAATTAAAAAAAGTTTGTTGAAGTTACATTTATAATCATTGAATTAGACTAGTTAATCAATTCACATTTGATTTAGGGAAATACAAAAATCTATGTAATAGTTGTTTATTTCTTACATTTAGATTAAACCCTTTAATTAGTTCATTTTCACTTAGAAAGAAACATCAATCAATCAAGTATCCTTGCCAACAAGTACGATGTGCTAGTTCTCATTTTGATTGTGTCTATTTATGCTTGAATCCAAATCCCTTGTGTTCCTTGACATTGTTTTACCTACCATTTGTAATCAATTTCAGAAATCAATAGCAGTTAGTCACTATTTAAGTTTATTTTTTTGTTCCCCTTATTCATCCCCCAAGCCTATCATGTGCTAGAAAATGATAAAGTCTCATTATTTTCTAATTTTAGTGTTTTTTTGTCACTCTTTAACTTTTTATAGGTTGTTATACTTTCAAATTTTCATACTTCCTCATTTAATCATGTCTTCCTTCCTAAGTCCAATTTTACATTTTTTGTTGCCAACCTATTGAATTTCCCCTTCCAACCAACTCGTTTCTCTTAATTTTTCATTTTCCTTCATTCTTATTAGAGCATCGAACCTTTTCATCCCATCATCCCTTTCCATTAAACCCTAATCTTTCTCTTAACCTTATCATTATTTCAAAATTCCCCCCCACTTGGGTACCTTTTCCATGATAACCTTGATTCCTTGAAGCCTTGACTCAATTATTTGCAATGTTACCTTTATCAAACTAGCACTTTCATTCTTCCCCTTACATCAGTACCTATCCTCAAACTCTTATCCTAACTAACTTCAACTACTTTGAGATTATGTATTTTGAACTACTCGTATTTGGATACCTAGTATGCTATATACTTGATCCCCAAGTCTTGATAAGTGGTATGAGTATGAGTCATCCATGAACCCTAATACTTTTCTACTCTCTTATATCATTGAGATGTTATATTTAGATTTCCCCTCGTCTGCATAACTTAGTTGTATGAGTTTATTTTTCATCAATAACCCTAAAACTCAGAAAGTCTTATCTCTTGCCTGTTCACTCCCACATACTTTCCTACACATCATACAATGCTAAAAATTATTTGATAAGGCTTTGCAATTACTATCTAGATCAATTTTTTTAGTCCCCAAAATTTTTTATTTTATTTCAAAAGTGTGAATCTAAATGAAAAAATATGAAGGTGGCCCATGATATACTGAATGTGATGGTTAGGGTTTTAAGTTAAACGATATTCACAGCATCCCTTAACTTTTATTTTAGTGAATTTTTTAGGCTCTTCCTTGGATTACTCTCCAAAAACAAAGCTTCCATAAAAGAAAAGAATGATTTACAAGTCTATAGAATGTTCCTCAACACCTCTTGACACATTTATAAATAAATTTCATGCAATTTTAGTCATGAAACACTAGAGATTGACTGTTGTGATCTAATAATAATGGTTTTTCTCATGTTATCCATAATTCATCATCTTTAGGCTCCCATATGAAAACTAGGCACCTAATTTATGAATCTACATATAATAGTTCACTTTCCATTCAAAGGGTTGGTCATTTTTCTCTCTCCACGTGATTGTGACTTAAAGGAGTCTCTAGGATTTCAAAATTTATAAATCTAGTTTCGAATAGAGAAATATAATAGTTATGAGAGATTCATTTCTATATACATGGTTACCTCATTAGGGCTTTTAGCCCTTGCATTCATCACTACATTTTTAGATTCTCCCTAATTTGTTCTTGAGGATGGTCTTCAAGAATTAGGATACTCACCTAGTAATTAATAAATCATAGATTAATTACTTAGGTACCCTACGAATTTATTACACTTAAACTAAGCCATGTAATTCTCTTATATATTTGGATTGAGCTAATTATAGTTCACATTGTCTCAATTCAAAGGATGAGGACACTTGTCATGATATAACTTAATCCTCACCTAGGGTTTCATCTATGGTTTTGATGTTTTAAGCATTCATTGAAACTTGTACTAATTCATTTAGATAAATTAAATCTAATTATCAATTTTGAATTAATTTCTCTCTCAAGATTGCATAGAACAATCATTATTTTTCTCTTCAAATGTGATAGTTGTTTTGGTTGTAGATGATTTGTGGGAGTTACAAGGTTTGATATCAACTCCAACACCTCCATCATGGTGCAATAGGTGTTCAAAAGGCGATTCAAAGATCTACACAATGGAATAGGTAGTGTTTCTATATTATGCATAAAAATATTTTATATTATAATTATTTAAAATTCATTGTTCATTTTTGAAACATCAAATGTTCATTTCATATGAAGTCCCTTTTCATGATTTTTGTGTAACAATCATCTAAAAATACTTAAAATATTAAATGAGTAATCAATAATAAAATTAGGATTTTTACTAAGGAGAGTTGTAAATTTGCATAAACCATCATATCTCTATCTATCTCTTTCTCTACTTATCTATTTCCACTTATTTCTCTATTCCCCCCCTCCCCATCCCTCTCTCTCTCTCTCTCTCTCTCTCTCTCTCTCTCTCTCTCTCTCTCTCTCTCTCTCTCTCTCTCTCTCTCTCTCTCTCTCTCTCTCTCTCTCTCTCTCTCTCTCTCTCTCTCACACACACACACACACACATTCATACACACAGAGTCCTTATTTCTCCCTCCCTTTATCTCTTCTCCCTTGTAACAAATAAAGATATATCTATAAAGGTCTTTTAAGAGACATGGATAAATATGGAAAGACAAGGATGGATAGAAAGAGGGAGACATTTTCAAAGATAGAAAAAAAGAGATATGAAGATAGAGATAGAAATGAAGATAGTGCTTGGAGAGGGAAGAGGAATAGATATATTGATAGAGAGAGTTAAAGGGAGAGTTAAATATAGAGAGAGATAGGTAGGTAACTATAGAGAGAGGGGTACAAAGAGGAAGAGATAACAAGATAGATTTTTTAAAAAAATTGAAGAGAGATAGATAGAGAGACATACATGGTGAAATAGAGTGATAAAGAGATAAATAGAGATATCAAGGGATAAATAGAGAGGGAGAGAGAAAGAGGAAGAGCTAAAGAGATGTAGAGTGGGATATAGAGAAGGAGGGAAGCAGAGAGCTATGGATAGAGAGGGGGTAAATAGAGAGAGAGGTAGAAAAAGGGGGAGAGATGTAATGAGAGAGAGAGGGAGAGAGAGGGAGATACATAGAGAGAGGGATAGGGAAAGAGATAGAGAGATAGGGATATGGAGGTAGAAATAGATATGGATAGAAAGGGATTGATAGAATACGATAGATGGCTGGAGAGATGGAATGAACACTTGAGAGAGCTAGAGATAATGAGAATCAGACTAGAAATGAAGATAGATCTATAAGGAGGTAGAGATAGATGGGGGCAAGACTGAGAGAGAAAGGTGGTAATAGAGACAAGTAATAAAGAGGTGTAGTTGGAGAGAGGTAGAAGGAGATAAATAGAGAGAATGGAGATTAGTAGAGATATATATAAAGAGGGAGTGATAGGGATACAAAGGGGAGAGGGAGAGATAGGGATAGAAAGAGGGGGGGATATGTAGATATAGATATAACATGGGAAATATTTAGAGGGTATTAGAAGAGGAGAGACATAAGTAGAGAAGGACAGAGGTAGAGGAGACATATATATAGAGGTATAGTAAGGGAAAGGGAAAGAGACATATAGAAAGGGAGAGAGAAGAAGGGGAGAGAGTAAGATATAGCTAAGTAAATATAGAGGGGGAGAGAGGTATAGAGAGACATGTTCTCCTAGGCCAACTTGGGCAAAGGTTTGCATACGATCAAAGACAATAAGGCAACCTTTTATGATGATAAATATGAAAATTTGTTACTCTCCTTAGTATATAAAATCTAAATGTTTCATTATTTAATATTTTAAAATTTTAAATTCTTTAAATGGGAGAAAAATAAAAAAGTGAGAAATGACTTTTTATGCAAAAGTTGTGAGTGTTTAAATTTTTAAAAATAAAAAATGAATTCAATAATTATAATTAATTTTTGGTGTATAATGTATTGAAATTACCTTATCAATTTTGTAGGTCTTTGAGTCACCTTTCCAATGCCTATTAAAAATCAAAATTTTGATAAGAAACACAAAGTTATGCACATTTTATTAAAATATATTTTGTAAGCTAAATAAAAAAATATCAATTTTGAAAAACAAATTTATGGATAGATAAAAAATTATATTAATTTATTTTGCTAAAAATCAAATTGAAAGTACCTCTCATATATGTTCATTCGTGAAATAAATGAGTTGAAACTTTATATCATATGCTTATGACATGCAAATGAAGATTGGCATGCAAGTTATTTTTCATGACTTATTATATATGTAAATATTATTTAGGTATTGATTATTGTAAATTTGGTTTTATTTTTATATATACAATTTTTTTACAAATATATAAAATTGGTGGCCATGCATATTCCTCCATATTTTGAGCATCTCCATGATCCACCAAACTTATTTATGGACACATGACAATGTATTATGTGATTACTTCTCAATTCGGGGGTGAACAATATTGTTCCCTTTGTCTTAAATTTTATTGCCAACTTGAAATGGAGCACATTTGAGAGCCAACATATTCAACAATGCATAATATGCTTCTTCAAATCTTATAGTCTTAAAATTTCAATGTAGCTCCCACATGCATATGAACTTATAATACTCATTTGAAAGATTCCCAACTAAAAACCTATAAATTTTGAATTGTCATATTCTATAGATTCATTGTTGCTAATTTATTTCTCAAATTCTTCATTAGTGTCTTCTCCCTCTTTTATATTTAAATGAATCTTATTTAATAATCACAACTTTTAAAATTATTAATTATTTTCTTTATTATTTTAAGATCTTGAATACAAACTTAATTTCAGAACCATTTTGTCACAAAACTGTTATTTATGCATTCATTATTTATTTTCATATTTTTCATGTCAATTGATGTTTGCATATTTATCTTGTAATGTTAACACCCATAAACATTTCATTTATATAATTAATTTCATTTCACATATTTATTTTATGTTATTAGAACCAACTACAAAATGAAAGCTTTCAAATAAGACAATAGATGGAATAAAAATAACTCCCCAAACACAAACATTAGACTTCAAAATTAAATCCCTATCATTGTACACAATGAAATCAACATTAAGAAACAAAACCTAATTAGAACCAACCCAAATATTAAAGCTCTCAAATGAAGTTCTAGATATACTAAAAAGAAATTCCTAAACACACACATAGATGCATAAAAAATTGAAATCATTGTGATCAAAAGAAAGACCCAATTAGAAAAACAATTGTCATTAGAAAGATGAAAGTTCCACAAATACACAATAAAATCTCCTATATTATTTATCTTGAATATTTACTTTCATAGAAACCAGCAAACAAAAACTTAGAGACTTACAATACACACATCATGTTGGATCACATCAACAATATAAAACTTATTTCTTTATAATTTCAAAAAAAATCAAATATTAAGTAAATAAAAAACATAGATAATATAAAGGAAAAAATATTTTATCTTGATATCCACCTTCTTAAAACCAAACAAAAAAACATTTTGAGACTTAAATCACACACACTAAACTTTGATTTATAGGCTTAAAAGTGTTAAACACTTAGAACTAACTACATTCTCTAGGCTTAACATGTTGCTTAGTGTGTGGTTTAAGGCTGGCCCAAATGCCCTTATAAACATGTATACATAGTTGACCTTCTTGGTTGTGATTGCTATCTTGATGGAACCCTAAACTTTTTCATCAAAATGTCAGTCAAGCATGATTGTGGTCATGTGAATGCCTTTTCTTAACACCTATAGATCACACAAGAATATATGGCTAGGAGAATTTGTGTCAACACTCCTTTTCGAGCTAGATGCTAAACATGATCCACCTTATGTTCTTTTATCAAACATTTATGCAAAAGTGGGCAAATGAGGTGATGTTCAAAAGTTAAGATGATGAAAGATAGAAGAGTTAAAAAGATGCTTGGATGTAGTTGGATTGAACTCCCTAAAAGAATACATATGTTTTGTGTGGGAGACAAATCACACCCACAAACACATGAAATCTATGCAATGTTAGAGAAATTGTCTTCGGAGATGAATGCAGTGGGATATATTCTGGATACAAGATGCGTATTTAATGATGTAGAGGAGGAAGAGAACTACTTCTTGGTCACGATCAGTCTTAAACCACACACAGTAAGCAACATATTAAGCCTAGAGAATCTCAGTCAACTCTAAGTATTTAACATTTTTAAATCTAGAAATCAAAGCTTAATGTGTGTGATTTAAGTCGTTCTCTCAATCACCATAGTGAAAAATTGACAATTGTATTTGAGTTATTAAACACAACCCTTGGAACAACAATTAGAGTTGTCATCAACCTTCAAATCTTTGGGGACTACCACACTGCAACCAAGTTTATCTCCAAGAAATTTTCAAACCGTTTCCATCATTTCAAGCATGGGCAATGTTCTTGTGCGGATTTCTGGTGATAGTAAAGAAAGATAACTATATAGACAAGCTTACAATGAATAAGGTGCACTGTGTCAAACTTACAGTGGTAAGGGATCAAAAGATTCCCAGTTAATGGAAAAATGACTGGCTGTTTGTTGTGCCAAAAATGCTATTTAATTGATGAAATTATACAGTAGATCCTTCACTACCATATATAGTGATAATGAATAAGAAAAAAACCAGTGCACTTGAAAATGTCTTTCATATCATCGAAATTCATTATATCTTTCGTGGACACAGTAAAATGATGGATGTAGAAAATATGATGACTCCACTGTCTGCTTGACACAAAATTTAAAGCTCCTTCGATTTCTTGAACAAATCCCTCCTCCACTTGCAGGTGGTCACATGTCTGGCTGCCACCTTCTATATTCTATTTATCTCAATTCTCTCATACTCCATCTCAAAACCAAGTGACAAAACCTAAAAAGACTCTCCGTCTCAAAGCAGAAAATCGCACCAGAGGAGCGTACAATATCCTCTAAAAGAATACCAAAAAAAACCATGTAAAACCCTATAACACCGAAAAAAAAAAGTAAAAAAGAAAAAGGGACATTTCATGCTATTTTGATCACCATACTTAACAAATAACAAAAATTTGGAATTTAACTTCGATATCATAATAAACAAAAGGTACGAATTAAGTACCGATTTGAGAGTTTCCATGGCCGAAATTTCATCACAAACCAACTTCAACCTATAAACCCAAAAAAAAAACCCTAATTCAAACTAAAAGCCATTTTACCTTTTAAGTAAGAACCCTAATAAACTATGCCTTTGCTCGTGGAAATGTGGAAAATAATGTTTTGTCAATCTGAAACATTTAAGAATAAAGAAAATGGAAAACAATAAAATCGGGCTTACGGATTAACCAACAAAGAAACTAAATCTATACATGTTATTGAGGCGTGCGTAACTCTGGTGCTACGTTGGAAAAAAGGCAGAAGAGCTTTCAAACACCTCATTTTGCTTTTGGGAGATCCAATAATACTCGGGCCCATTAAAACCATGTGCCTCTTGTAACGGCAATAAACACTTTGCACTTCATATTCGCGAATATTAATTGGCCACCAGATTCCAATGCCTGAAAAAGCTCCCGGGAAAAACTGCCTGCCTGAGACATCAAACAATTCTAATAGAAAGTTTTTTTCATATAAAATAGTCTATCAGTTAATTAGCACTTTATCAAAATAGGTGTAATGATTAAGGCACTTTCAATAATATATTAGAAAGTAAATATAAGTAGCAATTGCATCTTGGTGTGCAATGGGTACGTGGAAAAGGTGTGGAAGGTCAATTTGATTTTTTTTTGCCTATTTATTGCATACATTTGTGTAATACATGAGATCAATTGACGGAGAGTGTGAGAGAGATGGGTAAGGAGATAGAGATCGAGATAGAGATAGAGATAGAAATCGAGATAGAGATGGAGATAGAGATGAATATGGAGATAAAGATGAAGATGAAGAGGGATATGCAGAGGAGAGGGAGAGATGATAGAGAGAGGAGAGTAGGATGCATACATATGAAAATAAATATATATATAGAGAGAGAGAGAGAGGGAGAGACAAAATAATAAAGATAGAGATATGAAGTGATATATAGAGAGAGGGAGAGATAGAAGAAGAAACATGGAGAGAGTGGAAGTGAGAGGCAAAGAGATATAGATATAGAAGTATAGGAAGAGGGAGAAGAGAGAGAAAGAGAGATAAATATATATGGGAAGAGATAGGGAGAGAGGTAGAGATAGAGGGATAGATGATAAGGAAGGAGTGAGGAAGAGAGTTATGTGGAGAGATAAAGAGGGGTGTGTGTGTGTGTGTGTGTGTGTGTGTGTGTGTGTGTGTGTGAGAGAGAGAGAGAGAGAGAGATTTATGTACAACTTCACAGTAGCAATCTGTAAAATTTCCCATTGTGATGGATCAAAATGCAGAAGATTTCAATCATTGTTCAAAATTAGTAAACAAGGAAAAATGAATGCGGAATACCAAAACTTTCTTAAGGAATGGAGATGATTGTTTCGATCGTCTTACGTTATTTAAGGAAATCTTGATGGTCGAAGTTAGCTCAATTGCTCTTTAAGAGGAAACACTATTGCTATAAAAACCCACACATAACATGCCTTCAAGGAAAAACACAATAACTTTCTTTGTTGTACATTTTCAAAACTTAGAATTCCAAATAAGCGAACTAAAAATATGCACAATACAAAACATACAGAACCGTTGTATTACAAGCTTCAATATTGTGAAAAAATGATTGTTAAAGATATACACAATAAATAAAGCATGGGTGTCATTAAAGCTCTAAACCCTAAATCCACTTCAAAAAACCTTACTCAATTTACTATGAAAATAG
The DNA here is from genome assembly GCF_030272615.1 of Cryptomeria japonica. Lineage (NCBI taxonomy): Eukaryota > Viridiplantae > Streptophyta > Pinopsida > Cupressales > Cupressaceae > Cryptomeria > Cryptomeria japonica. Next base: position 601,129,100 of record NC_081406.1, on the reverse strand, counting down.
ATTTGAGTAAACAAAACATTTAAGATAAAATTCAGTTGAATTTATTCATTTTGAGTTTCAAGCTTAATGTATCAATTTTCAAGGTTAATGTGTCAATATAGGTCATTGAATTTGAGTAGAAATTATAGTTACAAGAACTCTTCTAACAACTATCTTAATTTCTTATGTGAATATGGTGTATACCCGTGTATCCAATATGAATATGTTAATTTTGCATGTGAATATAATCAATCTAACCATTACTAACCACTAAATTTTATCATCATAGCTCATTTTTTTTAGACCATACTAACCATTACTATATCATCATATGATAGACACCCACGTATCAGACTTCAAAATTAGTGGCTTTTATTTACATATTTTTATTTATTTATCTTACTTTGAGAAAAATTTACACTATTCTCAATACAATCTGAAAATTATAATCATATTCCTAAAAAAACATTGATCTAATTTAAATTATTTTTTTAGTTTCAAGAGTTGAATTAAGAGTAACAAATCAACTGAGCAATTGTCATTACTTCTCAAAGATGCAGAACAATGTGAAAGCAATTAAATCTAGTAATAAAACAAAGGTATTATGATTTTCAATGAAGGAAAGATAGTCACTTCCTATTGGATTTACATAACTATCTTTACGAAGAAAAATGCACTGTGATCTCATTTATATCATTCTCACTATAGCTTTTGTTGTAACTTTTTAATATATGTTATGAGTAGATATGATAGTCTCTTTTGTCTTTATCTATTATGTTTGTTGTGTTGCATGTTCTCTGTGTAATTAGAAAGAAGCTTGTTGTTCACTTTCTGCTGCATTATCTCCAATAGTGGGTTCAGAACTTCTAATCAATTTATTGTACATCTCTCAAGCTTACAACATATAAAAATAATGTAATTATATTAGAATAATATTTAAAAGATAAATGAAATAAAATAGTGCAACATTAGAGGTCCTCCTATAGTGTGTGTCTCCAATGTTGACCTCTTTGCAATTACCTCTCATTTATCAATGGGAAATCTTGGAAGAGTTTCTAGAATCGTTGGAAACGTAAGTCATTCAGAAGTTCAATTAGGGGTAGGGCCTTTGTCTGAATTGGTGTGCTTAATAGAATTGTGAATAAGTTTGGCATGGATTCCAAGGCCTTTATTTTTAAATGTTTTATTCCCTCCAAATTCTCTCATTATGTAATTATTTATTATTATGGTTTTGAAAAGCCGCATTTTTATTTTTGCCTTTGAATTAGGCAATGGTGTAAAGCATTGAATAACCAATCTAAACGATGTGAAAACAATTGCAAAAATAATTAACATTAATAAAAGTAGTTTTTTCATCCTACATTTTGTACCTTCCAATATATTATTTAAAATGTATTTTACTACCAGCATAACTATTACACCCTTTTAATACTAAGCCTTAATTTATATCTTAGAATCACTCAACTATTTCACTTCAAAATGTGAATTTTGACTTATTAACTTATGAAATGCACAAAATCACCCCCAATTAATGTGTGATTCAATTTTTTGAAAGGAAGTTGTATTTTGATGGGTGAGTGCTCTTGATGGAAGCTTTGAACAAGTAGAGCAAGTGGCAAGAGAACCTGCAAAACAGACTGTGATGCCGTAGCAAGATATCTCATCATCCATTCTATATTAAGAAAATCATATTTCACTCTATATGAGAGAACTAGGTTGTTGTATCTATCAATGGCTGGTTGGTCCTCTAGATCTTGTATCTTCTTTTCTGCCTTTACGATTTGTTGATAATGTCTAGCTTGCCTCCTTTGTTCCTTTGTCCTCCTAGCACCTGAAATCTTAAATTGTACCTTGTGTGCCATAAGATGTCATAATTAAAGCATCAAATAAGGGTAAACAATACTCAGATTTAACAAATTTCATACAAAATTAGAACAAAGGACAAAAAATAAAAAAAATAAGACAAACGAGATGCATAAATATTTTCATCAAATGCGTAACGATGCTTGGTCGATTGCGTGATGGGTTCCACACAAATGCGTGACCCTGAGTTGTCGATTGTGTGATCCTGTCTATACGATTGCATGATTATATAAACATGATTGCGTGATTGTTGAGTCTGCTTTGAAATCCGTACAAAACCTGCAAAAATCACACAAAAAACAAAAAAGGTTAATTAGTTGTTGATTCACGTTGAGTTCACCAAAATGTGTATGCTAAGATTCATCTTTATTTAATAAAAACAAAGGGAAATCATGAATCCCCATTCAATTAAAGAATTCAAAACAAACATCAATGAAAATAGATGCATAATAGAATAAATCTAAACAATATAAAACTCCCTATTGTGCATCATGGCTTCCATTGCTCTTCTTCTCTTTGTGGTATGGTGGCTCTCAGATATCACGCTGACAACCTCCAATTGACACAAAGATTCAAAGTTCGTGATTATTGAAAATGGAGATTGAATGCTCAATTTATAGATTATTGGAGAGGATTGATTGAGAGTTTGGAATAGGTTGATTAAGAGGTGGAACTTAGGTGAACTCACATGTTGATTGATAGTTGAACTGCTAATTTGGAGGTGGAACATAATAGATTGAATAGATTAATTGAGTTAACTAATTGAGAAAAAAGTTGATTGAAAGATGAAAAGGGGGGGATTGGAGGAAATAAAGAAGATGAAATAGTTAACTGATTGAACGTTGAACGTTGATTGAGAGCTTTATTTAGAAAAAAGCTAACTAAAAGATAAAAATAGGAATTGTAAGGATAATTGAATTAATTAATTAATTGATTGAATTAATTAATTTAGCATGTGCTTGCACTTTGACTTTGATTTTCAATTTAATATTTGCATGAGATTTAATTCAAATATTGAATTTATTTTAAATTCAATTTGTTATTTGAATATATTTAGAACTTGACTTTGATTTTCAATTTGGTTTTTGAAATCATGCACATGCATTTGAAATTAGAAGAATATGAATTTGAATTCGAATTTGGGAAAATTAATGAAATTAAATGAATATTAAATGAAATTAGATGAAATTAGGATTTGGGGGTTTTGGAATTTGAATTAGAAGAAATATGAATTAGTTAATAAAATAATTCAAAGAATTTATTTAATTATTTAGAAATTGAATTTAATTAAATAATAAATATTTAATTAACGTTAGAAAATAGTTTAAATGATTAAATGGTGATAGAATTGAAAATACCAAATTAGTAACATGATCAAGAAATATGAGATTAGAAGAATAAGATTAATTAGCTTAATTAAATAATTAATGAATTATTTAATCAATTAGACGAATAATTAGTATATGATCAATGAGACATTTTGAGGGGTCTACATTTGCCCCTCTTTGAGACAATGTTGGAACAACTTTGTTTCAAAGAAACCGAAAAATTTATGCCCTAGTATGCATCGGTGATGTTTAGGGTGTAAATATGCTCCCTCAGAAAAAGTGGTTGAAAAATTCAGAATTTGAGACCATATTTTCAATATCATTATAGTTAGCAATCGTGTGAAGTTTCCTACGATTTCGAGATCATTTGAGTAGCCTACAAATTCGTTCAAGTTCACGGGGTCCACGGCCGTCAGAGTGAGAAAAAACATAATTGTGAGCTATAAATAGTTATTTTGCCATTTCATTTGCTCATTTGCATTGTGTTGAATTCTTGGAAATCATTGTGAGTCATTTGCTTTCCTACGAGTATTTGATCATCATGGTTGACTATAGAGCATGACTGCACTTGTCCAAGCGAGTACGTTCTTATCAGAGACCACCGAGGACGGGCAACATGGTATTTTTCCAAACTATTGCTCTATTTTTTGCCTGTTTTTGTCAATTTTTTCATAAATTTTTTAGAGTCTAGGTGTTTAATCGTCATGCAATCGCCTGTCAATTTTTATGCAAACATCTTAATTGTACCGCAAAAGATTTAAGTGTTATGCATTAGTGTAAGTGTTACACATAAGTTACTAGTGTCACGCATGCGTCCGTCTATGTACACATTAGTTCATTTCTTCACGCATGAGTGATAACTGTTACGCAAAACGTTTAAATGTACTACAAAAGTGTTTAATGCTACGCATAAGCATTAAGTATTACACATTCATTGTAAAATGGTGTTTTATGTCATGCATTTGATAAATTTTTATCGTGTCATCTGATATCTAACATTTTCAATATGCTTAATGTGCAGGAAAATATTGGAATACTATGTTGTTGACAGAATAGACTCAGTGGTCTTGATCTTCGAGACTAGTTACTTGATGAGGAGATTGCTCATATCCAACATCTGGGATTGTATCATGTTTTAAATTTGCCAGATATTGCGGCCAACAGGGCCTTGATCACTGCGTTAGTGGAGCGGTGGCATTCCAAGATAAATGTACCTTCCATCTTCCAACGGGTGAGGCATCCATTACATTAGAGGATGTTTGGCATATACTGCATATTCCCATCCATAATGCGAGAGTTGTATATGATCACGATTATGGTGTTGCTGGACTGTGTGCCCTTTTTTAGTGTGAGGAGCAAGACTTACAGATCAATGGTCATTATGATATCTCGTGGGATCGATTGGACTATGATGATCTTACTATAGTATTTTGCAGTATTGTAGGTGGATTGCTTATTCCTGACAAGTGAGGGCATGACTTTCCAGTTGGATGGGGCAGAGTGCTCCATGATATGATTGTTCATCGTCGAGTATATGCTTGGGGTCCTTGTCTCTTAGGCATGGTTTATTATCAGGTGCACAACATTTTTTACTTGGGATACTGATCGATTAGTTGTGGTGTGACATTGCTCCACACTTGGGCTTGGGAGAACATTTCTATCTCTAGGCCAGTTAATCATGTTGACTTGCAGCCTGAGGAGCCACATGCGTATAGATATACACTTGGGATTAGACATAGGGGTTTGGGTAACACCTTGTACTGGCGACATCAACTTGATATCTTGTAGCATTTGATTTGGAGACCTTATTTGGATTGCCCCAATTGGCCAGATGATGCTCAACACTTGCCATTCTGTAGACAACAGAGATATCTCATTGGGAGGACCGTGGAGATGCAGAGGATTATTGAGATGTACCTTCCAGGATGAGTACTCGGACAGTTTAAGGAGATATAGGTGATACCTTTTGTTAGAACTTACTTTTCTCATGTTTCTCATGAGGTTTCCAATTGGGGTGTGTGTATACAACCACATGTGGTTGCTTCCGAGTTTGATGCTCTTCAAGCATTACAGTGGGGTTGGAGTGCAGGTATGGTAGATCCAGGGACTACACCTGAGTATGATGCATGGTAGGCCAGACATAGGCCTATTCCACTGACTGATTTGACTGTTCTCATCACAGCTCAACAGATATGCCATCCGAGACAACGGATGAGGATTGATATGGGGGAGAGGATGGTAGATGACAGAGGGGAGGAGGGCAGAGGAGGAGACGAGGGCGGAGGATTTGACGAGGGGGGGGAGGATGTACACATCGGTGGAGACATCGAGTCTATGAGCAGTGGGGAGGATGATGATTCCTTAGAGCCATTGAGCAATGAGGATGGGGATGATGATAATATGCCAGAGTTGGAGGATGCACCTATAGTAGAGGGAGTTGGAGATGGAGATGATGATGATCCGCAGATTCTCAAAGTGTGGATTTGAATCCTAGAGGATGAGATTGCTAGACTTAGGCAATGATAGGGTGTGGAGCAAGATTTATTCCGCTGAGACTATAGTGCACTAGAGGAAGAGAGCGATCATCTCCGGTCCAGAGGGAGAGAGATGATGCAGTGAGACAGATGCAGATGGTTCAGGTTAGTTATGACTGGCAGTTTTCTTTGGGTACCAATGCACACAGACATTCTAAAAGACTCTACTACGTTGCACAGGAGGGTTTTTACTATCGACAACTCTACCATGATGTTGTACCTAAGGGACAGAGAGCTCTGATATTTAGTGAGGTTAGAGGTCATTCCGGTTCTAGTAGGACTTCTACACGGAGGACTAGTAGTGGTGGTCCTATGGGTCCACCTCGACATCCTGGGGCAGGATCTAGTAGGCAAGATCCACCTGGAGATAGGGGCAGTGTGGGTTGATATCTCGAGATCATGTTATCTAAGCCTTTGGGATTGTTGTATGATGATTTTATTCTGACACATTACCATTTTTGAGTTATATATATACGATATACAGTTTTTTGGCAGTGATCTATTATGCTTTATGTTCCATGTATGTTGTATGATGCTATGCGTTATATGATGCATGTTTATATGATTTATGAATGATTTCTATGAATGTAATGATTTCTATATGGTTCGTAATATAATGATTGTAGTCACATAAATCTGTACATTTAATTAAATGAATATTTACTATTTATTTGATTATTAAATCTACTAGCCAACGGTTAATTAAATTAATACTTAATTAATTCATTCTTATACTCTTTTGCGATTAACTAAATAAATTATTCAGTTTATTTAAATTAATTCATTAAACCACACCTCTAAACCAATTAAATGAATAAAACATATTTATTTAATTTAACCCACTTTCTTCTTTTAAATAAATAAATAAACATTTATTTAAATCACTAAACAAATTCCCCCCACTTGCATTCTCCTACAAATGCAAGTTGCAACCACAATTGAAATAAATTAATTTTATTTAATTAAAATCCTATTTTCCCAAACCCACTTGCATCCTAAACCCATTCTAGATTCTTCTAAACCATTCTTAATTAGCCTAAACCCATCCCCTAAATATTGTCACATTCCTAAGCAACTTGAAGTCACTTCTCAAAGCCTCCAAAGTCTTTGAAAAGCATTTGATGCTTTATGTGTTCAACAAGCTAACCCCTAAAGTCTTCCAAACCACGAATGGCTCTTAAATGACCATTTATGGATCTTACATAACCATTTATGGTTAATTCCACTTGCCTACATGGTTAGAGGCTTAACCTCTAACTCAACTCAACCTCCATGTAACCCATGTGTCTCCTCAAGCATTCATTGCTTTGACCATGGTTATTCCCACTAACTCTTGCACAAGAGTTTATCCATTGGATAAAGGCATTATTCATTGGATAAAGGCTTTATTCATTCAACCCAGCTTAAACCTTAACTACTAAGGTAACCCTCAATTCATCTCAAGCATTTAATGCTTCTTCCATCTCCTCTCAAGCCATCTCATGTTGACATTTGTCATCCTGGGATTGGGTTGAAAGCCCTCACATGGATCATAAACCCATCAATCCTGACCCTTGTTGAGATTACTCAATCTCAACCATCCATTGCTCCATTTTTCCTATAAATAGATCTCATTTCTTCATAATCCTCATCTAGAAATCTTTGATGCATCTAAGTTATAGTGAAATTTGAGAGAGCATTTATGAACATTTGCCTTTTGTTATTTTCAGCTAAAATTAACATTAGATAATTAAATAATCTCTCATATTTAGCTTGTTTACATTTGCATTATCATACTTTTTATTCTACAATATTGAATCTCCATAAGACATCCAAAATAGTACAAAAAGCTACTAGGAGCTAGGCTGAAGCTATTCTGGCTCTAAAACAGACCTTTCGTACGACATGTTAGTGACAAGGTAGTCAATCGCAACCATTTATTGCAAAATCAACGGTGTAAAACTTGTTACTAACACGCGTGTTAATCAATTCATACTGTCGTTTTGGAGCCAGAATAGATGCGTCCCTAAGAGCTACACTCATTTGGAACTTGGAGAGGAGAGGAACAAGGGAGGAACAACTGCAAGCATGTTGGAGGGCATTTGGGGATGTTTTATTACATTCCTTCATTTTTTATGCTTTCTATTAGATGTTTGATATCTCTCTTGATATGCTTGCTTAGGATAGTGATTTCCTTTGTCTTAAGTTTCTGATTTAAGACTAACATCATTAACATTTCATATTGTGTGTTTTTGTGTCCCCTAGAACATCCTATTTTGCAGAGCATCATTTGGTGAACCTAACGTGAATCGAACACTCAACCTTCTGATCGATTTTGATAAACTACTAACTTTTCTTTTTTTTAATTGACACACATTTCGCACTTTAGCGCCATTGATCACGCTCTAGCGCCTTCAAAAGTTGGTAATTTAGTGCTATTGTTCACCAGAATAGCGCTATTGTCTTGCAATTGGTGTTATCGTCCTTCTTATAGCGCTATTGACCATTAAATGGCGCTATTGTGTCTACTTCTAGCATTTTTATGCTCTTTTTTGACAGAATTTATTCTGTTTGACAGAGTCTTTTAGCGCTTCTGTATTTCTTGTAGCGCGATTATATTTAGTTTAGCGCTTCTATCATTAATATAGCACTTTTGTGTTAAATAGCGCTTTTGTTTTCACACAGAGTGGCGCTATTGTAACAAAGAGTTGTGAAATCCTTTTTGTAACCGACATATCAAAAACATTCAAGCTTGTAGAAGCCCACCAAAAATCTTTTTTTTCACTAACTGATTTTTTTTTTGTGCAGGTTTTTTACTAACCCCATTGCAGGATTTTTAAGAGTTAGATTAGGAAGCAAAATTGTGTTTTACTAACTTTGTATTTTAAAGTTGGGTTTAAAATAAATTCACTTTCTGTTTTGGCTTAAAATAATTAACTTCACATTTCATTTTGGGTCCTAAAATGAATCACATCTTTTAAATTTGGGTTTAAAAGGAATCTCACTTGTCAAAATAAAAAGAACCACAAACTCAAAACCAACAAATTTTATTTTTTGCAAGTTAGGATTCATTTCATTTTGTGTTTTAAAACAAAACAAAACAAAACAACTTTTATTTCTTGCATCAAGCTAAAATTTATAATCAACACTTCATTTGTGCAAGTTAAAAAGAACCCCCAATTTGTCAAAGTTTTGTTTTCAAAGCTATTTACTTCAAAAAAAAACATGTTTCAAATTCAGTTGACCAGGATTTCAAGTTCCTAGATTACATAACATTTTGCCTTGAAGTTAAAAAGAACACCATTTTTTTTGGAGCAACATCTCCAAATAGTTTTTAGATCACATTGCTATAACTTGGTTAAAAAGAACAAGTGGTTTTGGTGATTGGGACACTTATGCAAAAAGTTTGTTGAGTGGTCCTACTTCTAACACACACTATCCTCTACCTTGGCTTTTGTGGTCCTAGGTGCAAGAGAAAAGTGTCAGTAACACTCAAAGTTTTATCTTTTTAAGAGAGGCTTGCCAAGAGACACATCACTCTTGAGAATGACCTCACGCGGGGTGAACTCACAATAATGGTTCCCACTTTTTTGCCACTTTTGACACTGAGATGTACATTTTTAAAATAATCTTCAACTTCCGAGAACTATAACTTTTAAACTATTAAAAATTTGAAGATGATGTAAATTAGTGATTTCTAGCATTTTGTTTGTAGATTCTATATACATTTTTTTCAAATTTTTTTGAAAGATTTTTTTTAAAATTTTCCATCTCCCTCGAAAAGTAGTTTTTTACAACAAACTACATTTTTTAAGAGTGATGTGCCTCCCGAAACGTATAACTTTTTTTCTATAAATGATAAAAACTCAATTCTTTTGAATTTTGGTTTGTAACATCAATATCCAGGGCTTGCATTTGGTTTTATAGCGATATGTTCAATATTTTTCATTTTATAAAGTTTTGAAGTCCGACTAGTCATAATTCAAACATAGGTTTACGTTTGAACACATAACTTGTTCTATATAAATCGAAATTCAATTTTTTTTTTTTTGTTAGAAAGAAGACATCAATACCAAGGGCATAGATATTTTTCAGAATTTTTTTGAATTAGTTTCTTATTTTCCCCAATGCGTTGAACAGAGAAGTTCATGTTCGGTGAAAAACCAATTTTTAATAAAATTAAAAAATCAAGAACATAATAAATTCAAAATATTACAAAATTATATTCCTTGAAAAGCTTGCTTCGAGTACTACCATCTAATATTTTTGGGTTATCAAGATTATTTCATTCGTGCATTGAACCAGAGCTCCGAAGTCATTAATTCTTCAGAACTCTGAAATTTTTTGGGAGAAACTTCTAATTTTTGGGGTTCGAACGAACACGAGTTCGATCGGATTGGGTTCGCTCGAACCAAAAGGGGTTCGAGCGAACCCCCATTCGCTCAAACAAGTGAGCTTGATTTTGGCACGCTCGTTGTTCGAGCGAACCCAACTGAACAGTTTGGTTCGCTCGGACTCCCAGGGGTAGTCCGAGCGAACATTTGTATTTCGCTCGAACACTGGCAAATCCGAAATTCCCACTTTCGCCATATTCCTTCATTGGCAAAAGTGGGAACCAGCTTTGTGAATTCACCCCGCGATAAATCCTTCGAGCCACTATAGAAATCAGGTGTGAGCGAAAGTTTTAGCCTTGGGTATAGTTGTTCCTACAATGTAACTTGCCAAAAGGACATATGGGCCCCACCACAAGTTACAAGGCTCTTAAGTGAGTCACTACATAATGAACTTATATCCAAAAACATCAAATATTACCAGACACATTTTTATATAGAAACCCACCTATTCTATTGATTGAGGATATTTGTGAGAAGTTCATTGCAAGAGCATAGATGGTTTTTCTCCCAAGATACTCACCATACATATTTCCTTGAGTAGAAATAGGGCTTTTTGAAAGGTTACTTGTAACTTGATAAAAGTGGTCACTCCCCCATCATAGGGATCATCTATATGTTATGCTCATGCAAGACTTAGTATATCACATCCTTACCTGCCACGACAGGATTCATAAGGTATGTAGTACCAAAGTCAAATAAATATCAAGATGTGGGCTAAAATTATCACAATTGGCCATTTGACCTTAGGGATAAAGTGTGTTTGAAGTGTCTTTGTTTGTGTCAGACTAGTGATAAATTGAGCTGACTTCAGGCTTTTGGAAAAACATACAAAAACATTTGAAAAGGGGTCAAAAATTTCAAAGATTGGGTGGATTTAGACACACACCTATTTGTGCCTTTTGAGGCAAAATTATTGTGTTTGTGTGCTTTCTCTATTTTCTTGTCAAAGAAATTCAAGACCAATTCAAACCAAGTATTCATCCAACACAATTTTCCATCAAACATTTGACCAACAAACAAACATCAAACAAAGTGCAAACAAGATATCAAATTATATGACCATCCTTCAAATCTTGAGAAAAAGGAATCTTCATCAACATGTCAATTTGAAGAGAAGACCATTGAGTTCAAAGGCTTTTATCAAAATAAGGAATTTTTTCTATCTCAATAGACAAATTTTTATCTCACACAGAACCTTCTTACATCATATGCATCTATATCTTCAAGGGAAATCCAACGAGTTCGATAAAGAGCCTTTGAAAAATAGAGCTTTTACTCACTATAGAGCTTTGAGTTATCACAAAAACAAAGGAGGCAAAATCAACCCTTCTTTCTTTCAACACACCCACATTACATATAACATAGCTTGAGAAGAACCACCAACCCCTGAGAGAGAAGAGGAAGAATTTGTCCCCTTTGTAACACAAATTTTTTATTGAGGTTCACATTCCATCCACTTTCACATTCATACATCATCAATCCATTCAACTCTCAAAACATAAAAAGGTCTTGTCCCAAGTTCTTTTTAGATATTGCTTAAATCAAACCAACACATCACATTTTAGAGTGTCTCTACATCTAGGATAAATCATCCTAAGAGGCATTTCTACGCAGGCTAAAAATAGTCTATGAGTGCATCCTCTCATTACTAGGTAGCTTGGTTTGTAACACATCTCAAACCTTGCTATACCTTTATCACATCAACATTGTTGACAACACAAAGAGAAATTCACAAAGAACTTTGGTAAACATCCAACCTTCAGTGTTAGAGATCCATCTTCTAAAAAAAACTTCACAAAACACTTATCTCTCATTCCATCACCAACTCATAATCACTTTCACCAAACCTCAAAAACTTTCAACACAAAATGGCTCACACCAGATCAAAAACTAGACAACTAGAGATCGAAGAAGAAGAGGATGAAAATCTCAATGACTTTCAAGAAGCCATTGGAGGAGGTCCAAATGAGGAAGATCCTAGTACTCCAACTCCCAAAGCAATAGAAAGAGAACAAGACAACCCCAGGTTCAATCGACTTTTTGATGAAATCCTTAAAAACAACGTAGATGATCTTTTTTTGAGACTTGCTCAAGAGGGAGCTAAACTACCCTCTGATTTTGATACCGCACAAATATGGAAAACATCATAAAACCATAGTCGTAACGAGGGTGGAAGAGGTAGAGATTACTTCCGATATGACCTTAACCAAGGAAATCCCCCACCTCCTCCTCCTAACTAAATAGACATATTGAGGCAACAAGTCAAGAATCTCGCTCAACAACTCCATAGTGGTGTGAAGACTACTCGGTTTTCACTTAATGATATTTGTCCCTATCCCTTTGATAGGAATCTACATATGCCACCTTTACCACGAGGGTTTGAAACACCTGTTTGAAAAGTATCAGGGAACAAGAGACCCTAGAGATCATGCCCAAGAATTTCACTCAGCTTGCCTCGAAGTGGCATATGAAGACACATATCTAATGCGCCTCTTTCCTCAGAGTTTGGGGGGAACAACCATGCAATGGTTTTCCTGATTACCAAGCGGCATTAAGAAATTCGAGGAACTAGTCCAAAAGTTCATCGCGCATTATACGCACAACATAGAACGCGATGTTACCATGGTAGATTTGTGCAATACCAAGAAAAAGCCAAGGGAGTTGTTTTCAGCTTTCCTACAATGGTGGAGGCAACTGTTTAGTAGACATTCTCTTCATCTTCCTGAACGAGAGCTAGTGGAAATATTTATTTCCAACTTGAATGATGAAATGGAATTCCATCTAGACATGAAGGGCACAGAGTCCTTTGAAGACATGATCGCCCAGGGATTAAAATGTGAACGAGCCCTTATCAAAAAGGGACTTATCAAAATATACAATGAACCAAAAGATGGCCCTCACCCACGTTTTAATAGTGATAAACCCAACTTCTAGAATAAGAACAAGAACATCGTTAATGACGGGGTCGTAGATGGAAGGACCATAAAAAGTGCACAACCTATGGTCAAATTTGCGGGGCAAAATCCCCCTCCTAAAAACAACACCATTGCTCCTCCACAAAATCAAGGTCGCAATACACTGCAAGAGGAACCAAGACAACAACAACAAAATTATAAACCAAAACGTGCATACACACCCTTAGGGGAACCCATCGAAACAGTATTGCGTCAATTGGTCTCTTCAAGTCTGGTGACCTTACCAAAGACATCTAACTATGAACCTCAGGTCAAATCTCCGTGGTGGAGAGATAATGAACATTGTGAATTCCACCAAGGGAAAGAGCATAAAATGAGTAACTACCATAGACTGAAAGATCTTGTTCAAGATCTTATTGACTAAGGAGAAATTGAAATCAAAGGACATGACCCAAAAACCTCAAATGATGATCATCTCATGTTCAAGAATCCTCTTCCATCACAAGATCAAAGGGGTCCTTCCAGCTCAGGGCAAAACATAGATACAACTAATTATATGTGAGCTTCCTATAATTATACTATCAATCACCTCTATGATGCTGATGAAAAAATTACAACCATCACCTTCAAAGATCCAAACCCTACCTGCAATGTTGTTACACGTCGTAGCAAGATCACTATTAAAGGAGCTCCAAAAGGAACAACATATATCCCCAAGTAGTATAATCTCATGGACCAGTTAAGTAAAATGCTCGCACTCATCTCCATACTAGAGCTCTTACGCCTATCTCCATCCCACAAACATATCTTGGACCAAGATCTCCAAGAAGCGTCAGTCCCTGCCAACCTTAATACAAATCAATTTCAAGCTATGGTTGGTAATCTGACGTCATCACCATGTCTCACTTTCTCTAAAAGCGACAATACATCTTCCAACAACCTCATAATGCCTCACTCCATATTGAAGGATTTATACACCAACACAGGATCAAGCGAGTCTTGATTGACAATGGTGTTCGTCTGAATATATGTACATTACAATTGGTCGTAGCATTGGGATATGCAATAGAATCAGTGGATCCTAGAAAATAGATAACTATAAAATCCTTTGATGATGCGGAGCATTCTTCAAAAGGAGTAGTTGTGTTACCTATCAGAGTGGGCCCAGTGGTGAAGCACATCATCTATCAAGTTCTGGACCTTCCTCTACCATATAATCACTTATTAGGAAGACCTTGGATACACGATATGCAAGTCGTTCCATCCACCTATCATCAGTGTATCAAGTTTCCCCATAATGGTGTAGAAATCACAATCCTTGGCGATGCAAATCCATTTGCATATTGTATTCAATTAAAAATATATGTGTTATGGAGTGAATCATGTATGATTGTTATTTATTTGTTTTAGCATTATATTATGTGACAACAGTTTTTGGTTTATGCTTAACAGTAAAGTTATTGTTGAAGAAAAGATTTGAAGTACTGATTCACCCCTCCCCTCTATGTACATTAGCTTTCCATAGTGGGCCTAACAATTGGTATCAGAGATCTAATCTTGGAAAAGGGTTTAACCACCTAAAGTGAAAGATATTATCAATGGAAGGCTACAAACAATCTCGGAGAATTGTGAATCTTCAAAATGAATTAGATCATGCTAATCAAGTGATTGCAACCATGCAGAAACAAATACACAAATCATTGAAAGTTAGAAGAAGATTGTCTGATGATTTGCAGGACTCTCAAGAGTTGGTGGAACAAATTGAGACATCATCTGAGAACAATATATCTGAAGAGATTGAAGAAATGATTGGAGCATTGAAAGAAAAGAAAAAAGCACTAACTGATCAGCTAAAAGAAATGAAAAGAGAACATGAACATTTCAGCACACAGATGACTGAAAATCTTGATGCATTAAGGACAGCCAAGGATAACATAAGAGATCTAGAAAGAGAAAAACAATAGCTTGAAGCATTAGTATCTAAAAAGAATGATGAAATCACAAGGATGACTAGAATACAAAGTAATCTGTCTAATCAGTTGGGTTATGCACATCATGAAGCAAATCTAAAGGAAAATGAGAATCAAGCATTGAAACTTGAACTATCAAGATTGATCGATGAACTTGAAGCAGAAAAGAAGTCAAAAGAAACACTAAAGAAAATTTATGAAGCATAAAGGATGTTGGATGAGCAACTAACTACAAGAAGACCCAACAAAGATGCAGGACTCGATTACAAAGGAAAAGACTCTACCAAGAAGGGAATCCACACTACCGAGAGAGGAGAATCATCAAAGCAAGCTAGAAACAAGAAGAACATCAAAGGAAAGAAGCCTATTTGCAACTACTGTGGAAAACAGAGACATACTGCCAACATGTGCCAAATTAGAAAAGGTAAGCAACCGAATGTCACTAGGTCTAATGGTTATTGTAACAATTGCAATAAGTATGGTCATACATCTAATCAATGTAGGACTAAGTCTGTTAGCAATTATCAGAAGGCAAAATTCAAAGGGTTTTGCGAAAACTGCAATAGATATGGACATAGTACCGAGAAGTGTTGGTTTAAGTAGAAGAACTATATGTGGTCTGCACACTGAGCAAATACTAGAAGCTACCAAACTCACAGAGATCCTAACTGACAATATACTACAGTACCATGGGATTATAATACAAGGATATGGTGTGAATGTTGTGGAAGATATGGACATATAAGTGCCAACTACTTTATAAGGTTTGGAATGAATAACCGAAGATCATGGAGAAATCCTGGTATGGCATGTTTTCATTGTCACAAGGTTGGACACTTGGCTAGAGATTGCAGAGATCAACCTAGAGAAGATATTGAAGAAATAAAAAGCAAATTCTAGATGATTTGGAAAAAGAAGGAAATTGTGTCAAATGAAGAAAGCACCTTACCTACCGAGTTAGGTGCATCTATTCCAAATTAATGGGTAAAGGTATGAAGGGACTGCATTCTCTCAAGGTTAAATCTTAACAGATCCTATTTTATCATGTGCTTAATTCCAAAATCTACATAGCTAAGATGCATTAGCAAGTTTGAAATTTTATCAAGTCTTTTGGAAGCTTGTCAAGTTGGTCAATGCAGGAAGTCTGGCTACTTGGTAAAAGAAAAAAAGGTAAATCGGTTTAGTGGAACCGAGTGCATTTAATGTTTTTTGAACTAACTGCATGGAGCCCGATAAGGTAAATGTGTACTTAAAGCTTTTGTGCGATCATTTTACACTTACCAAGTTTTCAAAAAGCAGAGCAAAGCGATTCAAAGGTGATCAAAACTCTTCCGAAGCAAAATTCAAGGTATTTATATCAATCACAATGCATTGTCAAGCAAGTTAACCGATCATATCTGTTGTGAATATCTATTTTATATTTACTAAGTGGAAAGCGTCTACTGGTTAAAAGTTTTCAAACCCTAAGGCTCTTTCGTTAATGATTATCCAAAGTTTGAAATGGCACCTAAGATTTAGAAACCCGTTGTTGTTGAGAACATTGAGAAGTCCTCACTGAAATATTCACTACCTCCCAAAGTAGCATCTGAACTGGATGATAAAACTGCATTTTTGTTCATTCTGGATAGGGTTTTATTAGTTGAGGATGTCAGATTATTCACTAAGTGTCGTGTTGAGGAACTAGGTCACACAGAGATCGAGGACACATATGACAAATTATGTACCAATGGAAAACTGGATAGCAAGTTTGAACATATTAAAATCAAGGGATTGACTGAAGCCCTAACCTACCCACGAGTCTTCAAACCCCAATGGGTTAAATTTGTTTTGAGCAGAGTTCATGATGACTTTATGTGGTTAGAGGAGAAACCATTCAAGATCACCAAGGAAATCATCCACTTGATCACCGGTTACCCTATTTTTGACCATGCCCGAGCTCAGAAAATGATCTCACAGAAATAATTGATCACTTTAACTGGAGTTGAATCTGATTGCAGAGGTCTGAAACTGAACAATGTCACAGATGCAAAGCTGAAGTTTGCAATTAGAGTCATAGGTTATTGTTTCTTTCAATCGGCAAGAGAAAACAGTGTACCCTATGTTGTTGTTGACTTAGCCTATAAAATTGTGAAGAAAGGTATGAAGATTGATCTATGCGAAGTATTGTTGAAAAATCTGTTTGAAAATCTCAACACCATAAGGAAGCCAAAGAAGAACAACTCGACAAACACACTGAAGTTTGCATCACTTTTGGTATGCATGTTTTTCTATTTTGATAAATTCTTTCCATCAGTCGGTAATGTAGTTTGGGAGCTACACCAACCAATCACCCATCAAATCAATGCCTTCATCAAACAACTAGGTGATAACTTCAATGAGATTATGGATGATTATTTTAGCAAGTTTCAGGAAAGATGCATAACAGGTACAAAATACCACCCCAGTTAGTTGAGAAATACAAGGACAATATATGTTTTGAAGTGGATACCGACTACTGCTATGTCAATGCGGTAGAACCGAGAACTCAATCTTTGCCACCTATGGGTTATGAGATTGATTTTGACATTACACAGCAACATATAGATGCTTTTCTTGCACTACCAAGGCATGCTACCGAGATCAGATATGGTACATATGAAGAAGTTAAAGAAAAAGTCAAAATGAGCATTGTAGTACCTAAGGCTACTAGGAAAACAACAAAAATGATTAAAGCATTAACGGAGAAATTTGGAGAAGGTTCTTCCTCCACTCCTGTCAAGAGCATTCAAGTCATCACAGAGGAGGAATCTGAAGCCCAAGAAGTGGCTATTACTTTGAGCACCGAGTTGCCAAAAGGGAAAATTTTTAAAAGGAAGAAACAGGATACATCACAGGTATCACTGACTCCTCCAGTGAAACGCCCAAACACTAGATCATCTGCAGTGTCACCAAGCAAGAAATAGAAAAATGTTGCAGTTCCAAAGGTAACAAAAACTTATAAGAAGTCTACTCAAAGACTCATTTTGAATAAAGAGTCAAGTGACACCGAATCTGAAAACAAAAACAAATTTCAGATTGTCAAAAGCAAAAAGGAAGATGTACATAGTGTTTATAATTTTTGTGCCAATTTGAAACAATATGGTGGATTTGGAGCATTTAGGTATGTCAAATATGACTCTCAGATAGAAGAATAAAATAGACAAATAGAAGAGTCAGTTGTATGCACACTTCTTAAATTTTGATTGGTCCCATTGGAAGTAACCAATTCTCTTCCAAAATCATTGTACTTACACATTGATAACAAGTGGAAATATGCTATGGAATCAGAAAAGAAGATGAGAGAAAGAAGTCTGGTGCATCTCTTTCCAGACATGTCGGTAGATGAGATAAGTGAACATCTAAAAAACTACCACACAAACTTCCTGGTCAAGCAAAGAGCCTTGAAACTGATGAATGGCCTTTACCTTAATGAAGTAGAGAAAGAGAAAAAAGAAAAATGGCAAGAAATTTTTCTAATCAAGAGTGCTGATGAGCAAGGTGAAGTTGAAATAGTAGATATCACTGAGCAAGATCCCACTGAATCTATATAGCCTGATGAGTATGTCATGGATACCGAGGAACAGGAACAGGAAATGATAGAAGGGAATGCTTATGCCAAACTGGTATCAAGTGAGTCAGTTTTGGAACAAGTCAAGTCCTATCCTCTGGTAAGTCAACATGTTTCAACCGAGACACCTTAGGATATTGAACAAGGAAAAGAGGGTCACCACTCTACAAAAGGAGAAGCTACTTCTCAGGCCACCGGGGAATAGACTTCTCAAGCACCTTCAAGTACTGACAATGTTACAACTGAGACCTCGAGCAAGGATTCACCGAAGGCTACATCTGAGGCTAAAGAAATTGTCAAAAGTGTTGCCTCTATCGAGCAACCTACTGAGGGTGCACAAGCCTCCCAAGCCATTGTATTAGTTCAACTGGTGAAAGCCTCCTCCTCTAAAGAAAAGAAAATGAAAAAGCATAGTTTCAAGTTAGATTTGTCAAAACCAATTGTGTTGCCAAATGTAGACATATCCAAATTAAAAGGGCAAGCACTTATTGAATTCGGTGAACTATGCAAAGCCAAAGCCGAACAAGAAAAACAAATGGCCATTCAAAAGAAAAATAGAGTACTTCAGAAGGTCAAAGCACTCTTAACAAAAATGCTACCTGAAGCTACAGTGACCAAAGATGCAGCCATCCATATTCAACTGGATGAGCTCCTCAATCAGATTAAGACATCTGGAATAGATGCATCTGACTACCTGAGCAAATTGAAGGACAAAGAGATCACTACAAAAATGATTGAAGAGGTACAGAAAGCCATTGCTATCGGTAAAGTAAAACTTGTCAAATATATTGCTGAGTTGTCCCCTCAACTCAAGCACATTCTTTATTTATTTTAGAAACTCTATACATTCTCTTTATTCATTAAAGATATCAAGAATAAAACAGAAGTGATTGAGAAAGAGATCACTGATCTCTCCAACAAATTGACCACTGAGCCAAGTTTTGTTCAAAATTTTTATACCAAGTTACAAACACTCATGGCTCAACAATTGGAACTTAGGAATGAAGAGCACAAAATAAGGATGGACATTATGACTCTTCAATCCTTATTCATTCCATACTTGTCCTCCGTCCAAGAACAGATCAACAAGGCTACCTCCTTATCCACTCAGCCAGAGGGAAGCACTTTAGATGGACTGATTTCACTATTAGTTGATATTACAACTCAGGATTCACTCATGGATAGTGTCAAGGATGCCCTCTCTGCCACTCTCACCGATGCAAGAATAAAGTATAAATCCATTTTTGACCAGTTGCCTCCACTGAATGGTAACTAGTTTTGATGTTTGTCAAAAAGGGGGAGTATAGTGTATACAAGAGGAGTATACTGAGCAGATCAGCATATTCAAGTATTCAAATAATTTTGATAGGGGGAGCAGTGATAACCGAGCTGTGAATCGAGCAGTGAATACAAAATATTGATCACAACGCATGCATAATCAAAGTTATGTACAATATATTGATAAGGGGAGTATATCTAAGTATACTATTTTATTGACAATTGTATATACTGTCAGTATAGTCAAATTTTGTAAGTATATAGATTTTTTTTGAGTTATGACTTTGAAAGAAGTTTTGTCAAACATTTCAAAACTAATGTCAAAAGAGGAGATTGTTACTATTTACTAAGTTGTCATTAGTTTTATGCCCAAAGTCATTCTATATACTCTAGTCAGTTATTACTATCGAAATATTAAGTCGATAAGCACAAAGCAGTCGATTATAGAAGAAAGGAGTCACAAAGTTTAGTATATATTGAGTTGTCTATCGAGTAACGTTCTATGACTATCGAGCAGCAAAGATGGTACTGAGTTCATACACATTGAGTAAAACGTGTTATTAGATTCATTGAACCTAGACACATATGGGAAACGTGTTACAAAGATTGAGGAACAAGGAACCGTTAACACATTGGAAATTGCACTTAAGATTTTGTATGATTTTGAGAGCATTTGTCCAATGAAATAATTTTGTATGGTTATTCATTTAATGAATCATGTTTGTAAGATCGAAGCATGAACAAGATCACCGTTACAAGAGATCTATTTATACAGCATGAATTGAGGATCAAACATGTGTGTGAAGCAAGATATATGTGAAAAGCAAAATCATGGGAAAGCACTGAGTGTTATGACTGTTACGATTGACAAAGATACATAGAGGTCACCGAGAAGGATTTCAGAGTCAAGGAACAGAGTAAACAGAAAGGTTTACCGAGTAAATTTATGGGCTACCGAGGTATGCTATAAGCAAGGTAATCTCATTTTGAGCACATAGAATCTGCTATAACATTTTAGATGTGAAGTTGCAGATATTTTATAAGATTTTGATTGTAATATTTTGAGTTGTAAGAGAAACCTTTAACAGGGTAAAAGACTCTAACAAAGTCTATAAATTGTAAAGCCTTTAACCAGGTGCAGCATTTAGAATAAGTGTTGTAAAATCCTTTAGCAAGGTAGATCTAAAGATCTAGATACTCCAAATAGGGTAAGCTATCAGAAATAGCTAAACATGTAGCTCTAACCGAGCAACCTTTATTGTTGCAGTAGTGAAGTTGTGGGTGTCATCCCCACCGCTGTTTTTCTCTCTAACCAAGAGTTTCTACGTAACCAGAATATATGTGTTATGGAGTGAATCATGTATGATTGTTATTTATTTGTTTTAGCATTATATTATGTTACAACAATTTTTGGTTTATGCTTAACAGTAAATTTATTGTTGAAGAAAAGATTTGAAGTACTAATTCACCCCTCACCTCTCAGTACATTAGCTTTCCATAGTGGGCCTAACAAGTCCAACCTCTCTTTCCAACTCAAGCACCCCTATACCAAAGCAAGAGAAGCTGAAAATGAAAATGGTAGAGGAAGGTCCTGGGGAATATAATCTAAGCCAACTCTTTTGTGTTGGGCAATTACCCACATCCCCTAGAACTCATGGCAAGCCTCAAAAGTTGCTTCAAATGTGATCGGCTAAGTAATCATGCACTTTGGTGCCTTTTATCATTGGTAAAAGTTAGGAAGATGAAACCAGAGATGAAGACCTAGTAGAATGGATCTACAAATACCCTATCAAAGACATCCCACAGGCTAAATTACCCACTGATAAATATGGCAAAGGTCTTATTATCATGCAAAGAATGGGCTATGATGGCTAGAGTGCTTTGGGACCTTGCAAGTAAGGACGACGTGAGCCCTTACAACCAGAGTTAAAACCCAAAGATAACACTGGATTAGGTTTTCAAAAAGAATTTCTTCCTAAGCTCAAATTCAAAGGAAAACCCAGCAAACCTCTTTATCAACCTAATACTCTAAAGAGGCCACCCTTGATTATATTGGTAGCACCACTCATGCCACTAAAAATACCTACACAACCCATAATCCCACTATCAGCACCAATAATATTACCTACAACATCGATTATCCTACCTGCAACACAAACCATCCCACCAATCAAACCAACAACCCCATCAGCAGTAGGAACCACATCAACAACACCATTAGCAGTATGAGTACCCCCAGCAACATCGACAAAACTGGTAAACCCATCAGCAACATTAGTGGAACCCACAGTACCAACAATTCCATCACTAGCAGTGCATCAACCAATCACAACTGCAGTGTTCAACTCAAAAGATATCTCGGTTTGGTATAGTAATTGGATACTGGAAAGTGACTTAGAGACAAACTCCCATGAGTGGGAATTTGATTTTGTACATCTCAACACATCAGATGAGGAAGACACATCACCACCTACACCTTGCAAAGAAATCCCTATTTACGAAGAGGCACAGATTAAAACCTCTTGGGTTCTTGAACTAGAACCACCTTCCACAGACCCTACGTCACATCCTATGCCTAATTCTAACAGGGAGAGTACCATCTATTGGTGCCCAAAATGACAGATTGGAAAACCAAGAGATTTGCCAAATCCTCAAGTAATCCAATCAGCCTTGGCCAACGAACAAGGATGGTCGAAGACCAAATCCCTCTACACTTTAGGCTCCACTGAACCTAGGTGGGTATGCCTCTTCCTCTCAAGCACAAAAGAGGTTATTTATAGTGGATTTAAACCTTTTAGCAAGTTTACACAACTGGAAAATTATTGTTCGACAACTATGCTTTATTATGTGCTTTAATTGAATGCTTTGAAAAGAAATGATCGTGAATATATATTGAAAATGAGATTGCTTTCAAGACTTAAATATAATCTGCATAGATTAGTTCATATAGGATTTGGGAAGATTGTTTCTTTATCAAGGACCTTGAATGCATACAAATCAAAACCTTAAAAGATCAATAACAGACCAGTGCCTCTATCTGGGGATATATATGACACTTTGTGGACAAAATATCTTATCAACTCAAGCGACAATTTCTCATCAACTATGAAATTCAATATGTGTTATACAAACAATAAGAACTCAATCTTTCACTTAATGCAATGACATGTGATTCACATCATAGCAAGTCTATAAACAGATTTATCAAGAGGACAAAGATAACTCATCAACACAGAAGTGTACACAATATTTGGAAAAAGAGACAATGAATTTTGTATATTAATCTTCAAAAAATAATTGCATACATAAGTTGCACTTGTCAATACTTCATTACAGATTGTTTGCATAAAATGATACTTCTTCTTCCTATAGAATTCTCTGATACAAAATGATATTCAATCCCTGCAGCATTATGTCATTCTTGTGACTTTCCCCCTTTTTACATAAAAAATGACTCCCTATAAGTATCTGAATCAAAAAGGCATATATGAAAAGACACACCCTTTCATACATAGACAGTTTCCCTCCAAAGGACACACCCTTTGGTTTAACAAAAAATTACAAATGAGAACCTTTAAAAATACTAAATGATGCTCTAATAATGTGTCTTCTATTCTCCGTCTTGATAAAAATCTTTGGCAAATATTCATCATCCTCTCATTATTTCCTGCACACAAGATAAGCCAATCAAATTCCTTAATTATGAAAATTAGGTATACTCCATCTTAGATTTTGAAAAGTCAATTATCTTTGTATAAATACTGGTTTGAAATAGTCCAGTAAAATCAAAGTATTTATATTTTAAGAAAATAATTCCGCGGATATAACACCCATTTATATAAAAAATAATACTTTACCCTAAGATGTATATTCAAGGCATTCATTAAATATAAATAAATTTTATCTTTAATGCACTTTCAAATAACGTAAAGCTGAGAATATAATTCCCTTTTTTTATTTTTCAGGAATTTTCCCCTTTCCTATGCATCCATTCGTGCCACGTATCCTCTTCTGGTTTGTTGGTGGATCAATCTTTATCTTTTGGCCAAACTTCCTCATCGGCGAATTGTTCATAGGTCTTATCAATTCTACAATTTCATCAATACCTTTTGTTTTTGATGGGACCACATCTGATTTCTTCGATGAACCTCATGTCGATGAAACCACTGCTTTTAGTGAGTCCCTTTTGAGATCTATCACAGCCCAAGTTTGTTCGATGAGCTCAGTATTGCCGAATTGTTTCACTTCAACCATTTCATTCTACCGCATGCCGCTAGCAGTTAGTCACCAAGTCACGATGGGTAACTAACGAGCAGTTTCCCATTGAGGTATAGCGACAAACATTGGATCTCTTTCAACCTGCTCGCCCCTTAACCCTCGTCTAGCTTCCTTAATCTGCTCGTCCTTTGCTTGATCTGCCTCCCTCTCCGCTCTGCCACGTGTCTATTTTTTATTGGCTTCGGGATCTTTATCATGCCACCGTAGCACGACCTGGAATCACCACCAGAATTTGGTCTTTTGAATTGCTTCCTTAGCAAGCCCCACTACTCAGTCGCCATGTTGCAGCAAATATACATCAAGCACCTTTCAATCGCGGTATAGCAACCACCATTGGATCAATTCATCCAACCATCTGATCATCCTCATCTGCTCGACCTTTAAACCTGCTTGAGTGGCTCTCTCTTTTCTTTGTCTGTCTGTGTCATGTGTCGCTTTTTGGCTCACCCACGGATCCACCTCGACTGCCACTGGACCTGATCTGTCTTGCCATTTCATCCGCCACTAGACCTAAGTTCTTCTTCTATGCTCCACCACGTGGCACATCTTGACTCGTTTGTAGATCTACCTGGACAACACCTCATCAGCCACCTTGGCAGTCACTATGTCATGGGGGATATAGGTCGTGCAACTTCATCTTGCAGTATAGCGACGGTCGTTGATCCACTTTGAACTTGCATGCTCGTTAACCTCCCCTTTTCTGTACGTGCTTAGTCGCCAAGTTGCGGGTTTAAACCAACGTGCATCTCTACCTTGTGACATAGTGATGGCCATCAAATCCTCTGCAATCACCATCCGATCAGTCAAAATTGCTCGAGCTTTAGCCTCCATCCTCGCCAGTCTGTTGTAAAACTTTGGTTTCCTTGATATACACACACGCGTGGGGTCCACCGGCTTCAGCCTTCTTCATGCCAAAAAGCCTTTTATCTTTCGATAGTTATCATACGGGCCATTTTGAACTTAAACATTAAATGATCTTATCCCACAAACAATGTGGGATAAAGGCTTTCCCTCTACTAGCGCAGCACACTTGAAAGTTTCCGAAGCCTTTTCCACCATTCTGTATGCGCAGGTCTGAGGGTCTTGGTGATGCCAGTTAATCTTCGGACAAATCCATTTTATTCAGTATGCTCCTGCATATAAAACACCCACAGTAAATCCTCGAATGATAAGAAAAAGGGCATCTATATATAGCACAAAGTATTTTGTAAAAATATGTGCTAACACCATCAACGACCTTCACCACAATGCCTTAACCCTCACTAATGCATCCCATGAACTTAACCTGATCGATGAGGTAATGCCCATTATCCATCCTGAACTCATCGAATGGAACCAACCTAATCCCCCATGCCTTGACCAATTCCAAAATGATGAAGTAATCATTGACTTTTTGGAACGACGGGATAACATACCAAGCAGGGATCACAAAGTTGGATTCGCCATTGAACTTAATAGTGCAACATACTTTGGGGAGGATTCCAAACCTTTTAGATGCAAAAACATCACAATAAAACATGGATCTTCTAGTGAAAACCACATAGTCGCACTTGCTGATCCCAAAAAAGTAAAAATAAAGAGCGTATTCGACGGTGAAAACCTCTCCGAGGCGCCTGAGGATGAAAGGTTTGACATCCTCCCCTCTAGTACAAATCAGGAATGATCAATGATCCTCATTGAGGAAACAAAAGAATGCAATGTGGGGACCCCTAAGACTCCTCACCAAATACATCTGGCATCTCTACTCACTCTAGAGGAAAAACCAAAATTTGTAGAATTCTTCCAGAAGCGTTAGGATCAACTTCGCATGGTCATATGCAGACATGCTCGGTCTTGATCCAGATTTGGTCATGCATCACCTCAGTGTAGCAAAAGGGGCTAAACCTGTCAAATAGAAGCTTTGCAAGATGCACCCCCAGATTGTTGTACTAGTCAAAGCAGAACTTAAGAAACTACTGGATGTTGGCTTTATTAGACCAATTGATTATGAAAAGTGGATCTCCAATATAGTACCTATTGGTAAACCAAATGGGGGCATCCATATCTGTACTGACTTCAGAGATCTAAAAAAGGCAAGTCCCAAGGATGACTTCCCCCTACCAAACATCGACATGATCGTGGACCTAACAGCAGGACATGCCATGCTTTCTCTTATGGATGGCTTTTTAGGGTACAACCAGATAAAGATCGCTCCAAAAGATCAACATAAAACTGCCTTCACATGTCCATGGGGAACATACTATTGGAATGTGATGCCTTTTGGTCTAAAGAATGTAGGGGCAACCTATCAAAGAGCTATGACCACCATCTTTCATGATACGATGCATACCATAATGGAGGATTATGTCGATGACTTACTAGGAAAATCATTAACAAGAGAATGTCATCTTGCCATATTAGATAAAATCTTTGACAGACTAGAACAATATCATGTTTGACTCAATCCAAATAAATGTGTCTTTGGAGTAACCTCAGGGAAGCCTATAGGATACATTGTCTCAAGAAAAGGCATTGAGGTCGATCCGGCAAAAGTCAAAGCAATCATGGACATGCCACCTCCAAATAACATCAGTCAGTTAAGGACTCTACAAGGGTTCCTACAATCAATTCGAAGATTCATTGCACAACTGGCAGATAAGTGTCATCCCTTTCCACATCTGTTACACAAAAAAATCCGCTTTCAATGGGATGCCAGATGCCAACAAGCATTCCAGATGCTTAAGGAATATCTCATGAATACACCATTGTTGATCCCACCAGATCCAGGTAGGCCTCTTTTGCTATATATCTCAGCTACAACCACAACATTAGGAGTACTACTGGCACAACACAATGCATAAGGGAAAGAGTGTGCAGTTGACTACATCTCTCGCACACTGGTCGCCTGTGAACTCAATTACACACCTATTGAGCGAGCATGCCTAGCAGTAATTTTAGCAGCCACCAAAATAAGGCACTACATGTTGACACACAAGGTACACTCCTTGAAAAGATCAAGCCACTAAAGTACCTACTCAGCAAAGCAGTATTAACAGGCTGCTTGGCCCAATGGGTGATGATTCCGAGTGAATTTGACATTAAGTATGTGGACCGTAAGGCTATCAAGGGCCAAGTTATTGCAGATCAGTTGGTCAATGCACCACTAAAAGGTGATCATCCTCTTATTTCTAACTTCCCAAATGAAGAGATCTTCATGATCACAGCAGCACAACCTTGGAAGTTATACTTTGATGGCTCATATATACTAGACAAGGCTCGAGGGAAGGCATTCTATTTATCACACCTCAAGGTGACAACATCCTGAAGTCTTACAGGCTAACTTTTCCATATACAAACAACATAGCAGAGTATGAGGCCTTGATCACAGGACTCGAACTAGCCATACAATGGAAACTGAAAGAGCTATAGGTATATGGTGACTTCCAACTAGTCATCTGACAAGTCACAGACGAATATCAGACCAAGGATGATAAGCTTATGCCGTACAAACAAATGGTGGATAGTTTCAAAGCATCCTTTAATACTATCACCTATGAGAAGATACCCAGAGTTCAGAATCGAGTTGTTGACGCCATGGCTACAATTGCATCTCTCCTAGATCTTCCACAAAATTCAACACGCTACAAGTTCTTGGTAGAACATCTTTGGATTCCCGCTTATGATATCCCCGAATCCAAGATGATATGTTTCCTTATCGGTTCTGATTCCCCATCGTACGGTGAGTTCTACACCTACCTACACAATCACACACTTCTTCCTAACCAATTTAATAACCAACACAAAACCTTCATCTGACAAACCGCTCGATACACCATCATCGGTGAAACCCTATACTGACGCAGTCTTGATGGTACTCTCCTTCGATGTTTGGAATAGGAAGAGATAACAAAGGCCTTGGATGAGGTACATGAAGGAATTTGTGAGACTCACTCAAGCGGTCCTTCCTTAGAAAAGAAGATCATGCATGTTGGATACTATTGGCCGTCCATGGAAAAAGACTCCTATTATTTTGTCAGAAAATACAAGAAATGCTAAGTTCACAGAGACTTGATACATGCACCAGCATAAGAATTGCAACCAATCACAACACCATAGCCCTTTTGTCAATGGGGACTTGACCTTGTGGGTAAAATCCATCCATCTTCATCCAATGGCCACAAATTTATCATTACCACCACCGAATACTTCACAAAGTGGATCGAATTCATTCCACTTACCCAAGTCACCGGCAAGCAGATCACCTCATTCATCCTTAATTACATCATCTGTCGGTATGGTGTACCCATGTCCATCATCACAGATATGGGCTTCCTTTCAAAAATCAGGATGTCCGTAATCTCTGTGAGAAGTTTCACATCCAACATCACTTTTCCACTCCCTATTACCCACAAGGCAATGGTCAGGCCGAAGCATCAAACAAAAACATTTTGAGAATCCTCAAGAAGACAGTCAATGATGTTGGTCATGATTGGCACGTTCAATTAAATCCAACACTATGAGCGTATAGAACTAGCATCCGAACCCCTGTAGGCGTAACTCCCTACTCACTGGTCTATGGCATAGAAGCCATCCTTCCTATTGAGGTTGAGATACCATCTCTATGAGTTTCTTTGCACAATCTGATAGATGATGAAGCATACCAAGTCTCCTATCTTCAAGACTTGGAACTACTTGATGAAAAGCGACAAGATGCATACAACCACCTCAAGGCCTATCAACAACAAATGATAAGAAGCTATAATCATCGGGTTAAACCTCATACATTTGAGGTAGGTGATCTCGTTCTCAGGGAGAATCCTTGTAACCTACCAAACAGAGAACATCAAGGCAAGTTTGAATCAAATTGGTTGGGTCCATATGTTATCATTGTTGTCTTTAGGTCTGTGGCATATCAGTTGGCTACTTTGGAAGGAGAACCACTAGCAGATTCGATCAATAGAATGCACCTCAAACGGTTTCATACATAAGTTGTACAGATCATCAGGCTCCTTCCAATATCAGAAAAACACCAAAAACATTCAGAAAAATGTCCTGAAGAAAATACAAAAAAAGTAAAAAAGTAAAGAAAAATCATTCATCCAAACGGTGAACAACCACTCTGGTGGCACCTTGGGTAAGTGCGATGGTAAAAACCTAGAAAATAGGTGCCACTCGTAAAGGCTATGGCTCCATTGTCTTTCAGACTTGTTGCGATCACATTCATTGCATCCATTTATCCATCTGTCAAACCATGGCTTGTTATTGATCTGCAATTAGGGTCAGTACTTCATGCGTCCTGCATCCTGCTTTTTATAATAATGTCTAAATTGGGGGCAATACTATTAACCTATTGATGGAAGTGGATTCTGCATTACTTGTGATTCATTAAGTTCTTCATTCAAAGCTAACTCACAAAATCCAAAAACATTCAAAAACAACTCACAAAATTCAAAAACATTCAAAAACACTCACAAAATCCAAAAACATCATAAAACATCAAAAATCAATCAAAAATCTTGCAACGCATAATATCCTTTGTACATGCACACCACAAATAGACATCAAACAAACATTTTGACCTACTCAAACAATTATCACTTATCAAATCTACCAAATAATCAACATCGACACACAAACAACCTTAACAAGGATGTATCCTTCCTTACCAAAACAAAGACATGATAACATTTTCTTTGACAAATTTTTTTTGTTTAAGCTATCAAGTACTTGGTTGGTTTGTTAGTTATTTATTCATTTATATCAGGTTCCTATGCTACTCTGGGATATCCACAAGTGATTAGAGTAGTCGGGATGGTTCCTAAGTATCGTTTTGTTTATTGTCTACAAATTGTTCCAATGAAGTTTTGAAGCATGTACTAATGGTGTCTACGTGGGAAGTTCACTAAGCTAAGTGATCTTATGCAAATACAGTCATGGATCACTATGGCTTACTGACTACAACGTATACCTTGGGCATCTGCACATGAACCAGAATGGAGGGTCCATATTCTTTTATCTATACTGCTTGCTTACAGATACAATGCTCCAAACTTGGTTCCTACTGCCTCATCCAAGATTGATACCACCATGCTCAATGATGAAAAATAAATCACTATGGATTGTCATTCCATCTCATCTGTATATTTCATTCCATTGCATTCCATCCATCCATCCATACATCCATATAGCTACACATCATTCATACATAAGTAATGACGATGCATACTCTATTTTTTTCTTTCTTCTTCCATAGGAATGAGTCCTAGGTCCTCCATATATTCTATCTAACATCGAATCCCCCCCTCACCCTCCCCATATAGGTCCTCATCATAATCCCTTCATCGGTTCCCATCAACCCAATCAAACCAGTTACTCTGTCTACATAGGTCCATCGACTCACACACACCTCGACTATCAACATATACTTTGATCAAGTATCTTTGGGTCTCAACAGGTAATCGATTATGGAAAACCTAGACTACAACAGGCATTTCTCATAATGACCTAGTCTCAATGGGGTTGCTATGATTAACCACAAACATCCATCACATGCACACACTATCAATTGCTCAATCAATCCAACACAATCATAACGAACAATTACATCAACTATCTAAGTCTCAACGAGTATTTTGCTTCAGATGCCTTGCCTTCATCAAACAATTACATAAATTGTCTAAGTCACAACATGTCACTTTGATTTACTTACTCAGACTTTATCTTGTCCAAGCGAACAACTAACATCAACCATCACGTTTTGACTCGATTGGGGAAATTAAACCGATTGCACCAGATTGTCCAACCAATTTTGATCAATTGTACAATATCAATCAAACGCACACACTACATTTGCACTGTATCTCTTGCATGACCTAAGGGTACTCGTTGGCTTGCCCTTCCTCCATATTCACTTCATTTTCTTCCATTCTTTCACCGCTATTGCTAAATTCTTCTATTCTACCTCCCCTCCACTTGTCTTTCTTTTTCGAGAGATTGCCCGATTTTTCAAAAAAAATTGGCCCATCTCTCGAGGGGGCATACCACCCACTAAATTAACATTTATGGGGCATTTTCTTCACACCTATCCTTCTTTCTTTGAAATGACGTGAAAAACTGCACCGTCTCAAAGAGGGGCAAATGTAGTCACATAAATTTGTCCATTTAATTAAATGAATATTTACTATTTATTTGATTATTAAATCCACTAGTCAACATTTAATTAAATTAATATTTAATTAATTCATCCTTATACTCTTCTGCTATTAACTAAATAAATTATTCAATTTATTTAAATTGATTCATTAAACCACACCTCTAAACCAATTAAATAAATAAAACATATTTATTTAATTTAACCCAATTTCTTCTTTTAAATAAATAAATAAACATTTATTTAAATCACTAAACAAATTCCCCACACTTGCATTCTCCTACAAATCCAAGTTGCAACCACAATTGAAATAAATTAATTTTATTGTAATTAAAATCTTATTTTCCCAAACCCACTTGCATCCTAAACCCATTCTAGATTCTTCTAAACCATTCTTAATTAGCCTAAACCCATCCCCTAAATATTGTCACATTCCTAAGCAGCTTGAAGTCACTTCTCAAAGCCTCCAAAGTCTTTGAAAAGCATTTAATGCTTTATGTGTTCAACAAGCTAACCCCTAAAGTCTTCCAAACCACTAATGGCTCTTACATGACCATTTATGGCTCTTACATAACCATTTATGGTTAATTCCACTTGTCTACATGGTTACAGGCTTAACCTCTAACTCAACCTCCATGTAACCCATGTGTCTCCTCAAGCATTCATTGCTTTGACCATGGTTACTCCCACTAACTCTTGCACAAGAGTTTATCCATTGGATAAAGGCATTATTCATTGGATAAAAGGCTTTATTCATTCAACCCAGTTAAACCTTAACTCCTAAGGTAACCCTGAAGTCATATCAAGCATTTAATGCTTCTTCCATCTCCTCTCAAGCCATCTCATGTTGACATTTGTCATCCTAGGATTGGGTTAAATGCTCTCACATGGATCATAAACCCATCAATCCTGACCCTTGTTGAGATTACTCAATCTCACCCCTCCATTGCTCCATTTTTCCTATAAATAGAGCTCATTTCT
The DNA here is from genome assembly GCF_030272615.1 of Cryptomeria japonica. NCBI lineage: Eukaryota > Viridiplantae > Streptophyta > Pinopsida > Cupressales > Cupressaceae > Cryptomeria > Cryptomeria japonica. The sequence goes on along the minus strand of NC_081406.1, from coordinate 601,096,886 downwards.
TCATAATCCACATCTAGAAATCATGTATGCATCTAATTTATAGTGAAATTTGAGAGAGCATTTAGGAACATTTGCCTTTTGTTACTTTCAGCTAAAATTAACATTAGATAATTAAATAATCTCTCATATTTAGCTTGTTTACATTTGCATTATCATACTTTTTATTCTACAGTCTTGAATCTCCATAAGACATCCAGAATAGTGCAAAAAGCTACTGAGAGCTACACTCATTTGGAACTTGGAGAGGAGAGGAACAAGGGAGGAGCAGTTGCAAACATGTTGGAGGGTATTTGGGGATTTTTTATTGCATTCCTTCATTTTGTTAAGCTTTCTATTAGATGTTTGATATCTCTCTTGATATGCTTTCTTAGGATAGTGATTTCTTTTGTCTTTCATTTCTGATTTAAGACTAACATCATTAACGTTTGATATTGTGTGTTTTTGTGTCTCCTAACACATCCTATTTTGCAGAGCATCAATGATTAATGTAATCTTATATGATACTCATGCAATTATACTGTATGAATGCAAGTCAAAATATGAGTGCAATTTTAAAATGAATGCAAATTAAACTATATAGATGCAATTCTGTTTTTGTGTATAATGATGTCAAAATATTGTTTTATGCCTTGTAACTCAGATGTACCTCAAAGAAATGTTAGTAAGAATTGTGAAAGAAGAGTTTAATGAAAGAATAATGTTAGATGATAGAAAATGATTTAGAAAGAGATGATGAGAAAAGAATCAACAAAGTAGTAATAAGAAAATGAGATGAAAGGAGAATGATTGATTCACGAACCTGTGTCATTATTTATTGCGCAATATATATTCATCGCTGAGCCTTATTATGGAACAATGGAGCTTAGCACATCAAGGTATAAGGAACCAAGATGTAAAGATATCTCATTGAAGAAACAAACACATAGTAGACAAGGAGTAAAACCCTCCATTCTGGGAAATACACTAGGGGTCGAGGTATGTGTGGAATGTTGGCATTTTTTATGTTTATGTTGTGATTGTCATTGATGGACACACACTTGCTTTGAGATCACTTTTTATGTATAAGTTATGCTCAACCAGTATGTGTTCCAATCTAGTATTATGTATTATAGTCTTTAGACTACCGGTGTTTTGTAGAAAGTGTTTACCAATCCCAAGCGGTATGAAGACCTCAAGCAGTTCGAGGATCTCAAGTAGTACGAAGGAACTGAAGCGACAGTTATTATTTTCCCAGTCTTCATTATGGACAACCGGTAATCAGTTTAATGTTTGAACCGGTATTACTCTATGATGAATTACCAACCGGTAATCGGTAAATGATAACTCAATGATGAATAGTGAGTACCGGACCGGTACTGAGAGGGGAGGGGGTGAATCAGTACAGGCACAAAATCTTTTCCTAAATTTGTTTGATTGCAGACTGTAAACTGTAACTAGCAATCCCTAACACTAGTCCAAACCAAATTACTACCGGTTAAACACAGTGCAACTATGAAAGACAAGAACCGGTCAATCTTCTCAGATTTCCATACAACCTACTCCCTCATTTCCACTTTGTCCTTATGCATAAACAGATAATCTATCATCAAAAACATAATGACTTGCTAGATCAACATGATTCACTGCTTGACAGAAAACAACAAAGCGTCACATGAAAAAGACATCACATATGACACACATATTTTTTCACGTGGAAACCCAACTGGGAAAAACCACAGTGGGGATGAATACCCACAAACTGTTTTGAACTCTTTAGAAGTCCGCTCTGTTAGGAGCCTAGTCCTGTTAAAGACTGTTACATCAGGTTTTGTTAGGAACCAATCCTGTTAGGGATCACCCAGTTAAGGGATGGCTAGAATACTCGGTTAAGGGTTAAACCTTGTTAGAGGATTTTATGAACTCAATGGCTTTGAGTCACCTTGTTAAAGGATTTGCAGCAAGTTGGTTAAAGCTACCTTGTTAAGGGATTTTCTAACTGTTGAAGTGATTAGAGATCAATAGGTATTACAATGATCTGGTAATAGCACTCAATGCCAATGTAGATCCGCTTTAGTTCCTTCATTCTGCACACACACTCTGCAGGTATCAATCCTCTCAACTAGTATGGCAAGAATCACATATCTCTACACATAGATACACACACAACATTTGCCAACAACCTCAACATGAAACACCACATCGACCTTATAGGAAATAGATAGGTCATTAGCATAAACCCTAAACCCTAAATACTTAGGTTGAGAAATTTAGTTGGTTCAATCCTGACCATTGAACACTTTGCATTTGAATACAACAGTCTTGAACAAATCTGAAGACATTCTCCATCTTTCATTCTTCATCGCTTCTTGGAGGTGATAACCCATCATGCGTTCTCCACCATTTGTAGAGACTTCACACATTCCCAAGGTAGATAGGATCAATCTCCTTCATGCAAGATCCTTCACGTGCACGAGGCTGATGTGGCAACATGATCCGATCTCCATTACAATGCTAACTCATCACACAATGCCATCGGTTGAATCACACAGGCTCAAAACACTTCAACCGAAAACCCTGAAGCTGAGACTACCAACCGGTGGTCATACCATATTAAACCGCTTCACCTTTAGCACATATTTACTAGCCCAATCAACATCTATGAACACTTTCAACTTGAAATCATTATTTTATGGATACCATAACCCATAGTCAATAGTTCCCTTCAGATATCTAAGAATCTGCTTTACTGCTACCAAGTGGGATTCTCTTGGGCTTTGCTGAAACCGAGCGATAATACCCACTACATGTGCAATGTCCGGTCTGCTATGCACTACATAATGCAAATTACCGATCATTGATCAGTATTCCTTCTCATTTACCAATGTTGAGTCATCCTCTTTTGATAGTTTACAACCGATCACCATTGGTGTACCAACCAGTTTACTGTCTTCCATGCCAAAGGTCTTCAACACCTCTTTGACATACTTGGATTGAGTAATAAAGATTCCATTTTTCATTTGCTGAATCTGCAGTCCAATAAAGAACTTAATTTCCCCTATGAGTGACATTTCAAACTCCTTTTTCATCTCATTTGCAAAGTCATGACTCATCTTGTCATCTCCACCAAAGATTATGTCATCAACAAATACTTCGCAGATCAGATTCTGATCTCCTTTTGATTTCAAGTAGATATTTCTATCTTCACTTGTTCTTTCAAATCAAATCTTCACAAGATGGGAATGCAAGCGTTCATACCATGCTCTTTGTGTCTGCTTCAGTCCATATAAGGCTTTATGTAGCCTACACACCATGTCACTATCTTCTAATAGGGAAAACCCATCTGGTTGCTCTATATACACCTCCTCTTCAAGTATTCCATTTAAAAATGTAGATTTTACATCCATTTGGTATACCTTGAATCCTTTAAAAGTTGCATATGCAAGAAGCATATGAACTCCTTCCAATCTTGCTAATGGAGCAAAGGTTTCACCATAGTCTTCTCCTTCTTCTTGGGCATATCCTTTGCATACTAGTCTAGTTTTGTTCCTTACCACTGTGCCATACTCATTAGCTTGTTTCTGAAAACCCATTTGGTTCCAATGATATTTTTATGCTCCGGTCTCGGTACCAAAGACCATGTACCATTCTTTTCTATCTGGTCAAGTTCCTCCTCCATTGCCTTGATCCAGTCTTCATCTTTATGTGCCTCTTTGAATGATTTAGGCTCAAATTCAAAGATCATACATGAGCTTTCTCTAACCTTTTTTCTTGTAAGAATTCCTACGTCTTTGTCTCCTATGATTTGCTTTGGATCATGATTGAGTTTGACATACCTAGGTATGTTCTTAACAGCTTCCTCTTACTTTTCTTCATCATCCTCATCTTCATCAACATCTATCGGTGTAGGAGTACAATTGTTGGTACTGGGTTGATTTGCAACCAATTCCAAGAAGGTTACTACTGGTTCATCTCCTACATGCTCTTTGTCGGTTTCCTCTAATTTCTCAGAGTTTTCAACCCTAACATTGATGCATTCAACAATTCTCTGATTCCTATTGTTGAAACATTTGAGAGCTTTGCTCTTAGTGGAATACCCTAGGAATATTCCCTCATCACATTTAGCATCAAACTTTCTCTGATGTTCACTCCTCTTGATATAACATTTACTACCAAACACTCTGAAGTAGCTTACCACTGGTGTCTTACCGGTCTAGTACTCATAAGGAGTCTTATCCTTTCCTTTCTTGTTGAGTAACCGGTTCATTGTGTAGACTACAGTGCTCACCGCTTCTCTCCAAAAGGTGTGAGTGACCTTTCCTTGGATCAAAATAGTTCTAGCCGCTTCAACCACAGTCTAGTTGTTTCTCTCTACTAGGTCATTCTGTTGTGGAGTTCAGGGGGCAGACAGTTTACTCTTGATGCCATTCTCTTCACAATATTTGTTGAATTCACCGGAAGTGAATTCCCCTCCTTGATCAGTTCTAAGGCATTTGATTCTTCTACCACTTTCCTTTTCTACCAATGCTCTGAAAGCTTTGAACTTTCCAAAGTTTTCAGACTTGTTCTTCAAGAATGTGACCCACATCATTCTTGAGCAATCATCTATAAGAATCATAAAATACCTATCTTCTTGCACACTCCTAGTTTTCATAGGACCACACAAATCAGTATGCACAAGATCAAGTAAGTTGTCAACAGTGAAAGATTTACCTTTGAAGGTTGGGGAAGACATTTTCCCCAGTTGACATTCTCTACACAAAGGTTTTTCCGGTTTGCTCAGCATCGGCCGTTCTCTAACTGCCTTGATCTTACTGGTCTTTACTATGTTATCAAAGTCTACATGGAAAAGTCTCCTATGCCATATCCATCTATCATCAAACTTAGCCATTGTACTTATATTTGCATTCAGCTAAAATAAGTTACCTTTGGTCTGCATACCGGTGGCCATCAGTTCACCATACTTTCCTTTGATTTTGCAGACTCCATTTTTGAATTCCAGAGTGAGTCCATTGTCATTCAGCTGGGCAACACTCAATAGATTGTGTCTGAGACCTTCCACCCAATACACATTGTCAGCACTTCTCTTTCCATTTAGAGAAATGGACCCTCTGCCTTTGACCATACATGGTGCATCATTACCAAAACAAACTACCCCACCATCATACTCTTCCAGAGATATAAACTTGCTCCGATCACTAGTCATATGGTGAGAACAACCACTGCCAATAATCCACTCATTGGAATTATCAAAGTGGGAGACAAGAGCCTTTTTGTCTGACACATCCTCCTTGACTACAACAAACACAATATCTTCATTTTCTTCATCTTCTGATTCCTCATCTGTGACACCTTCATCAACTGCTACAAAATAGTTTTTTTGATTTCCTCCTTTGAATTTCTTGAGCCTTTCCGGTTTGTCCTTGCTATCACCATTAGGACATTTTATAGTGATGTGTCCTATCCGGTTACAAGAGAAGCATTTCAAAGGAAGCTTACCTTTGTATTTGTCGGTTCCCTTAGGAAGTCTCTTGGCAAGAAGAGCTTCAAATTCCATCAGAATCTCCTCATCATCCATTTCTCTGCTCTGTCTTGGTTCACTGTTGGTGCTTGCTTCTTTTCCTTTTCTGGATGGTGCAACAGATGTTCTAAAAGTTGATTCAATCTTCTGAACGCTTCCATCAAAACTATTTAGCTCATAGGCTGTCAACTTTGCAATGATGGAGTCTAGGAATACCTTAGTCTTGTCTATTGATCTCAACTCCTGAATAGCAACAACCCTTATTGCATAGACTGGTAATAAGGATCTCAAAACTTTGCTAACAATAGTGGAATCTTCCATTTTACCACCTGCACTCTTGATATATCCAACAACAATTTTGATTCTTATTCCATATTGTTGATTGGTCTCACCTTCAACCATATGCATGTCTTCAAACTTCCCTCGAAGGTTTTCTTTCTTAGCTTGTTTTACATGCTCATCACCGCTATAGATATTCTCAAGAGTATCCCATACTTCTTTGGGATTTTCTTTATCCTGGACATCAATAAACTCAATGTCAGATAAACTACTGATTAGGGCTTCCATGACTTGCCCATTCTCCTGAATCTCTCTCTTTTGGTCATCGGTGAGAGTACCGATAGGGATAACATAAACATTCTCAACATAGCTCCAGTGCCGAGCACCCATGCTTCTGATGTATATCTTCATTCTATCTTTCCATATTTTAAAATTTTCTTTGTTGAACTTTGGACCTTCCCTCTTCATCATTACAATAGGATCTTTCCCTCATGCAGTTAATCTTACAACATAGAGGACCTGGAGGACGCTCTGATACCAATTGATAACTCAATGATGAATAGTGAGTATTGGACCAGTACTGAGAGGGGGGGGAGGGGGTGAATCAGTACAGGCACAAAAGCTTTTCTTGAATCTGTTTGATTGCAAACTGTAAACTACTAGCAATCCCTAACAATGGTCCAAACCAGATTACTACCGGTTAAACACAGTGCAACTGTGAAAGACATGAACCAGACAATCTTCTCAGCTTTCCATACAACCTACTCCCTCATTTCCACTTTGTCCTTATGCATAAATAGATAATCTATCATTAGAAACATAATAACTTGCTAGATCAACATGATTCACCGCTTGACAAAAAACAACAAAGCATCACATGAAAAAGACATCACATATGACACACATATTTTTTCACTTGGAAACCCAACTACGAAAAACCACGATGGGGATGAATACCCACAAGTTGTTTTGAACTCTTTAGAAGTCTGCTCTATTAGGAGCCTAGTCCTGTTAAAGACTGTTACATCAGGTTCTTTTAGGAACCGACCCTATTAGGGATCACCCAGTTAAGGGATGGCTAGAATACCCGGTTAAGGGTTAAACCCTGTTAGAGGTTACCTTGTTAGAGGATTTTATGAACTCAATGGCTTTGAGTCACCCTGTTAAAGGATTTATAGCAAGCTGGTTAAAGCTAACCTGTTAAGGGATTTTCCAACTGTTGAAGTGATTAGAGATCAACAGGTATTACAATGATCTGGTAATAGCACTCAATGCCAATGTAGATCCGCTTTAGTTCCTTCCTTCTGCACACACACTCTACAGGTATCAATCCTCTCAACTGGTTTGGCAAGAATCACGTATCTCTGGACATAGATACACACACAACATTTGCCAACAATGTCAGCATGAAACACCACATCGACCTTATAGGAAACAGATAGGTCGGTAGCATAAACCCTAAACCATAAACACTTAGGTTGAGAAATTTAGTCGGTTCAATCCTGACCATTGAACACTTTGCATTTGAATACAATGGTCTTGAATAGATCTCAAGACATTCTCCATTTTTCATTCTTCGCCACTTCTTGGAGGTGATAACACATCATGCATTCTCCACCATTTGTAGAGACTTCACACATTCTCGAGGTAGATAGGATCAATCTCCTTCATGCAAGATCCTTCACGTGCACGAGGCTGATGTGGCAACACGATCTGATCTCCATTACAATGCTATCTCATCACACAATGCCATCGGTTGAGACACACAGGCTCGAAACACTTCAACCGGAAACCCTAAAGCTGAGACTACGAACCGATAGTTATGCCATATGAACCCTAGATACAAAACATTCATATACTGGTTCTCATTCTGACATATCGGTTCCGGTTCACAACATCTAACCAGTTGACTTGGACAAGCATACCACTTCACTTTTTCATATATGCCGGTTCACAACATCATACCAGTTTTCTTTGTCAGTTGCTTAACTTCAATAATCCTGTTCACTCTTCATCATGTTACCAGTTCAGTCTTCAGCATATTACCAGTTCTCTTTCAGCATATTGACATCAATGACAACACAATATCATTATGTCAACATATTCTGCATATATGCCAATAGTAAAGTTTTATGAACCGGTAATACTCTGTGATGAGTTACCAACTGGTATTTTTGTGATGAGTTACCATCCACCGACACTTTGACGGTGATTTTGTGTCGTGTTACCAAATGTGTCTAGATGCAATGAACCTAGGAACTTGCAATGTAATCCTATTGGACCAACATGAAATCAGATTCCTTTTTGAAGGACATCATGTCTAGGGTTTTAGGTGTGGTAGCTATTAGGGTTTTTGTGTGGTTGATGAGTTTTTGTATGTGCAATCTTAGAAGAGAAGATCAAGTTTGTGTGTTGTAATAGAGTGTGGATTTACTGAAGACTGAAGTAATGCTGAAATGCATTAGCAATGAGCTATCATGGATCTAACCAAGCAGACTCTGCTATTTGCTAGATCATTCACTTGTTGATTACTCACATCTTCGACAAGTCTAAAACCCTTAACTGGGTAGGCCCAAAAAGCCTTTGTAAATCCTCTAACAAGGTGGTTCACATCTGTGGATCTGAAATCCTCTCACAAGGTAGTCTTTAATCAAACTTATATCCTAACAAAGATTGAGATTCCTAACAGGATCTATTCTGGTAAAGAACATTGTATGACCTTAACCAGTCTGGTTACTATTCTGCGGATAGTTACTTGTGAGTTTCATCTCACCGTGGTTTTTCCCATTTGGGTTTCCATGTCAAAATCTCTTGTGTTATGGTGATTGTGCTTCTATGGGTGAATGCCTTATTTTCTATTTGGTTTGCATTTGTGTTAGCCGGTTTGTTAGTTAAATTTTACTGGTAAACCGTTTAAGTGTTTAAGTTCAGTATTTTTTGGTATACTAATTCACCCCCCCTCTTAGTATTCATCAATTGGTATCAGAGCCAACCTTTCTATAAGTTTAACCACTTGGAAAGAGATATGGGGGAATACACTGTGAGGGAACTTACTCATCATCTCACTCAGACTGGGAAAGCCTATGATGAACTCAAAGTCAAATATAAGGCCTCTCTAGCAAAAAGAAGAGAGCATGCTGAAAAACTGATGGAACTAACTGAAAATAGTTCCTCTGATGAAGTGGACATGGAAGCCCTAGCTGAAGAAGTTGAAAAACTAAATGAGTCTAATGCCAACCTAAGAAGAGAATTGGAAGGACTGACTATTAGGATGTGTGAAGAGCTTGAGAACCGAAGAAAAGATGAAGATCTAGTAAAAGACAAAGATCATGAGATCTCCAAGCTGAAGCAATAAATCGGTGCACTTACCGCTCATCTCCAAGAGAGAAAAGTGGAAAAAGAAGATATGCAAGGTGAACTAAACTTGGCTATTTCTGAGAATGCAACCTTGAAGGAATCCAATGCTGCTATTACCAAAGAACTCACTGAGTCAAAGGAAATACTTGCCAAATTCAATAAGAGCACTGTTAAGCTAGAGCAAAAGCTTGAATCAGCTAAACCGGTAAAGAATACTAGTGGACTTGGTTTTTCTGGTTATGAGGAAGGTGAGACCTCTAGAAAAAAAAGATGGAGCATCAAACAAGTAACCAACACCAAAGGATAAAGGTAAAAAAAAGTTCAAACCTATTTGCTTTAATTGTCTCAAGGAAGGACATACTGCTAATGTATGTAGAAACAAGGCTTACAATAACTTTTCTTACTTTCTAAATAAGCCTAGATCCAATAGATTCAATCAAAATTATTATGCATGCAACAAGTTTGGGCATAGATCATTTGAATGTAGGTTTGTCATGCACAACATCGGAAGGTATCCTCAAAGGAGTCAAGGAGTCTTTCCTGAACCCTCTGGGAACCAGAATCCAAACCGATTTAATACCCTTAGTCATCAGTTAGGTAGCGGTGGCTATCAAGCGGCAACCGGACCTTGGAAAGCACCTGGAATGGTTTGCTATCATTGCAACAAACCGGGTCATACATCAAGATTCTGCAGGATGAGAAAGAATATATCAGATGATATACCAGTCACTTCGGAAGGAAAGATTGATGTTGAAATTAATCAAGCGGATATGAAGAAAACCTGGAAAAAGAAGCCAGAAGAAGTGTCTCTAGAAGAACCGATTTCTGCACCTAGTGTGGAAATCCTTGAACCGGCAAACTAAGCTACTAGAGAGTTTAGGGGGAAACAAATTGGTAAAATATTTCGAACCCCCCATTTACATCGGTAAAAGACCTTAACCGGTATGTGATACCTGTTAATTCGCAAAAGACCAAAAATGGTAAAAGGAAAATTAGGGTTTACGCCCTAATGGTGGAGCATTTATTATGGTAGGTGGAGAATTCATTTAAAAGGGATTTTCAAGTCATTTTCACTTATCAATTTTTGAGTGAAGAAGTTTTCAAGTGCAGAGCGACAAAAGGCTATTTGTCTTGCAAATCAAAGAGATTTCAAAACCTTGAAGAAGAATCTGAAGATAACATCAATTGGTCAAGTGTAGAACTCAAAGCGGTAATCCAACAATTGAGGTAGTGAGTGACGAAGCAGAATTTGCAAACCCTAAATCTCGACTTTCGAAGGTATTTTTCGAGTTTCTCTGTTTATAATGGCTTCAGCATCGCACTCTAGTTCTAGTGCACCCGTTGATTCAGTAGATTTCATCCAACGGAAGGCAAAATATAATGCACTATCCCAAATACCCGCTGGTGTTATAGTTGAGGAAGCTATTTTGGATTACATTGACTGTAAAATTGAAGACCTAGGATCTCTAGTGATCCATTCTCAGTTGAGTTTGTTCTGCGGGAAGGACAAAAAGATCAAACCAAAATTTAGCATGTTGGAAAAGAAGAAGCTTCACAATATGGTCTATTTCCTTGAAGAATTCACAGATGTTCACATCCGCATCATTCTAAGAAGAGTGTACAGTGACAAAATGTACTTAGAGCGGACACATGACATCACACTAGAAGCGATTCATGTCGTCACGGGTTTCTGTAATGTTGGAGAAGTGCCAGCCCTAAGGAAGGTCAGCAAGACCAAAATGACCAAGCTCACCAGTTCTGTGAGTGACCAATGGGGAATGACCATCAATACCATCAAGGATGATCTAGTCAAGTATGCCTGCATGGTGATAGGTGTATGCAAGAAAAGTGGGCTGATAAAACTTAATATGTGAAAATTTAGTTAAATACTAGTTCACACACACACACAGGACTTCTTGGTGCAAGCTATGGAGTAATAACGTCTTACTCAGCTTCCCAAGGATGGTCCCATGGTTCTCTATTCACAATGTCCCTTAAACCAACATTTTTGCTCTCAGATCACTGAGCAAAATGGTTTAGGGATGGCAAATGTAAGAACGAGGGATGCACTGATGGTTTTTAGGATGCGATGTGTTAAACTATGTATCATCTTAGGAATGCAATAAACTAAATGATAAGATCACAAGATTAGTATGAATACTATCCTAGCATACTATATTTAATCTATGATTGAACTAAAATGATAAAGAAATTATTCTAAACATGCATATTTAGTCTACTTCCTGATTTAAAGAGAGGCTAAATGATGAGCATATATGAAATGAAAGCTTGAATATATTTGAGCATAAGTGTGATGCTACAAATTTGAAGGATGATTGTTGTGAATGGAGGAATGAGAGCTCTATTTATAGCATAAATAGGGCAATGGATGGTCAAGATTGAAAGGTTTAATCAAGGGCCAGGTTTGAAAGTTGGGGATCCATGTGCACAATTGGCACCAATGAAATGGTGACAAGTGTCAACATAGGGTTGGGTTGAGAGAAGAGGTTGGAGGCATTAAAGGCCTAAGAAGACCTCATGGTTATCTAAAGGCTAAGGGTCAAGTCCAAGTTAGGCTTACCCACTAGATTAAGAGTTAATCCAAGGATAAACCTTTGTGCAAATGATTAAGAGATAATCATGGTCAAAGCATTAATGGCCTGATGAGACCCTTGGGTTGGATAGAGGCTGAGTCAAAACAAATATTTTAACCATGTGGGAGGGTTTGAATTAACCATTAATGGTTATTGGAGACTTTGGGGATTAAGTGGTTGAAGGTTGGAAGCCTTCAATGGTTTTCAAAGACTTTAAGGGTTTTGGTGGTTGAAGGTTGAAAACCTTTAATGGTTATCAAAGACTTTGAGCCATTTGAGAAGTGACTTCCCTTTGCTTAGGGATGTGACAAAATTTAGAGGAGGGTTAGGTTAATTAGAAGTGTTTAGAAGATTCTAGAAGGGATTAGAAAGGGTTTTGGGATTTTGCAAGTGGATGGAGGGATAATAGGATTTTAATTGAAATAAAGAATTTCATTCAATTTGGTTGTAATTTGGAGAAATTAAATAAATTAGATTTATTCAATCTTAGGATAACTATTTAATTAAATTTGAATTTAATTAAAAGTGGATAGGGGGATTTAATAAAATGATTTATTTATTAAATGGTATAGTGAATTTAATTTAAATAAATTGAATAATTTATTTAATTAAATAGAAGAATGTGGATAATTTAATTAAATTGGATTTAATCAAATAGAGAAATGAACATAAAATATTCATTTAGGAATATGGTCATTTTTATACGTCTACAATAGGTTACCGGACATTCTATGCTAGCAGGATCAACTCTGTCTCTACTGCAATGGTAAATGCTGGCTATAGGATGATCATGGAAGATGCCTCATTTAATTTATGCACCTATATGCAAAGGCAACTTCTGGTGAACCTGAAATCAATCAAACAGGACAATGCCTTGAGATTTAAATTCAGACAACTTTTGGTCGGATTGGTCTTCTACTTCCAAGGCTACTTCCCAAGAGTCTGTGATATTTAGTGGTTTGCTAACCAACTGGTTACAAAGCAAATCAAGGAAAGTCTTCAAGTGGTTGGAATCGATTATCCTGACGTTCTGAACAAATACTTTGATGATTTCAGACACAAGATGAGCCAAAGGGTAAGAATATCTGGTGATATTGTCAAGAAGTTTGAAGAGGACATCTGCTTTATCATCAAAGTAGATGAGTTCATAATGGAGGTTGTTGAGCCCAGAAAGGAAGAAGTGGAGCCTCTGGGTTATGAAGTGATGTACGACATGTTAGACAGGTATGCTTCTACCCTACTTGCCTCACCACTTAATCCTAAAATGAAGAGAACCGACACCTATCTGGAAAGGGTTACACCGGTTGAGGAGCCCTCTGTGAAGAAAGGAAAGGCAGTACCATCTGTATCGGCACTGGTTACTTCAACTAGTCCTAAAGTGACCAAGTCGTCACCGGCAAAGAAGAAACCGGAAGTTGCAGCCACCAAAGTCTTTGAGAGAAAGTGGAAGACAAAGGGCAACACACCAGACTCAGAGGACACTGAATTTGAAGAACTGCCTAAGAAGACTAGGCAAACAAGAAAGAAGACTAAGGAAACCAACAATGAACCGGCATCATCAGCACCGATAAATATTGATATTTCCTCTTACAAACCTGTGACACATTGTCAAAGAACTATTAAGAACATTAGGAGAAAAGTGCTAAGTGATTTGGCAGATCATTTTCATGATTTCAATGATAATGAGAAGGAGGAAGTAGAACAAGAAGTCATTCAATATTTATGTATTAATGACCGGTCCCCATCAGAAATTAAATCTGTGACATCGGATTCTTTATATAATTCTTTAGACAACAAATGGTGCGTTGCCATAGAAAAGGAATAGGAAATAAGAAAGGAAATATTTGCTCAATACTTTCCTAATGTGTCTAATTCTGAACTTTATGAAGTTATGGAAAAATATAAAGGCCTCTTCTTTATGCAAAGAAGGAGACTCTTGTTGCTAGAAGGGAAAGTCCTTGAGGTGGTGAAAGATACCCACTCTCATGCCAAGGTAGCTTTGAGATTGTACCAAGTGTCTGAAGCCAACAAATATGCTGAACAAGAACCAGAAATTGCAAAACCAGATGAGGTGTATAACAGTGAAGGAGAACAGGTCACTAAGCAAATGGACCCTATTGATGTTGATGCTTTGGACAGTGAAGATGTTACTCCAAATACACCAACAAAAATGGCAGGACAAGAGAAATAGGATGAGGAAAAGAGAAAGGAGGAAGAGAAGAGGAAACGGGCAAAAGAAGAAAAGAAGCAAAAGGAAGAGGAGAAGAGAAATGAAGAGGAGAAGAGAAAAGAGGAAGAGAAGAGAAAAGAGGAAGAGAAGAGAAAATAGGAAGAGGAGAAGAAGAAGAAGAAGGAAGAAGAGAAGAAACAGGAAGAGGAGAAGAAGAAGAAGAAGAAGAAGGGAGAAGACAAGAAACAAGAAGAGGAGAAGAAGAAGAAGGAAGAGAAGAGGAAAGAAGAAGAGAAGCAGAAAGAAGAAGAAAGGAAGAAGGAAGAAGAGAAAAGAAAGAAAGAATCTAAGGAGCAGAAGAAGGCAAAAGAAGATAAGCAAACAACCAAGGAAAAGGAGGAAGCGACAAAGAGTGTCCATGTAGAGACTCCAAAGGCAACCGGTGGTAAAGACAAACCGACTGACATAACCAGTCTCATTGACCTCCAGTCTACAAATGAAACAGAGCTACTGCAAAGTATTAAGCTTTCTCAAGAGCGACTAGAAGCACTAAGGAGGAAAAAGGAGGAAGATGTGATTCAAATTGCGATGGAAACTCTCACCAGTTTGATTTCTGGTACCAATCTCCCAAGTACCGATTCCTCTCTAGCTCAATTGAAGCTCCTATGCATAGTTGTAGAGGACCAAGTGCAATGTCTGGAAGATGTTGCTGAAGCCAATGCAAAAAAGACGCATCAAAAGACTCTGAACACTGCTTTGGTAAAGAAGTTAAATGAGCTCCGGTCTGATCTACAGAAAGCACAAAAGGACATAAAAGATGTTCTGGATGAGGGGAATCTACTGCTCAGTAAGATATGTCAACCCCATCTATTATGTGATGATGTGCTTGCTCAGAAAGACAAACTGTAAACTGATTTGCAGACATTCATAAGCACCTTCAAGACGCCCTATGATTCCTTCACCGCTTATGGGCAAACCATTCACCGGTTTCAACTTAAGGCTGCAAGAATAGAGCTAGAGATCAACAACCAGACTAGAGATTTGTAGGAACTTCAACTGGTTTTACTACCACGACTACAAATACTTCAGAAATGCTATCTCAATCTAGATGTCTTAACGGTCACTCAAGAGATGAGTACCTTGGATGCCATGGAGGAACAGGTTTTCCAGATGCAAATGGAAAGTGAGGTTGCTACCTCATTGCTTGAGTCATTTTATGTATCCATGAAGACATTTATGCATGACTTTAAATCAGTTTTTGACAAGTTTCACTCTTTATTATCATAAACTCTTATGATTTTAATGATAATGGAAACAAGGGTTATTCAGCTGTACTTTGTCATTATTGGCAAAGGGGGAGTAGTATTCTGTATTTAAAATTTTGATGCATGTTATGTATACTTTCATGTTTATCTTTGTAAGGGAGTAGTATACATTGTATTTTCTGCAAAAAGGGTAGTGTATATGCTTAGGGGGAGTAATTTTGATTATGGCATATTTTTGTTGTAAAACACTTAGATGTCAAAAATTTTCCTAAGTGTTGCCATCAATGCCAAAGGGGGAGATTGTTGGCATTTTTTATGTTTATGTTGTGATTGTCATTGATGGACACACACTTGCTTTGAGATCACTTTTTATGTATAAGTTATGCTCAACTGGTATGTGTTCCAAACTGGTATTATGTATTATAGTCTTTAGACTATCGGTGTTTTGTAGAAAGTGTTTACCGATCCCAAGCGGTATGAAGACCTCAAGTGGTTCGAGGATCTCAAGCAGTACGAAGGAACTGAAGCGGGAGTTATTATTTTCCTAGTCTTCATTTTGGACAATAGGTAATTGGTTTAATATTTGAACCGATATTGCTCTGTGATGAATTACCAACCGGTAATCGTAAAGTTGTATGAACTGGTAATACTATGTGATGAGTTACCAACTGGTATTTTTGTGATGAGTTAACATCCACCGACACTTTGACGGTGATTTTGTGCTATGTTACCAAATGTGTCTAGATGCAATGAACCTAGGAACTTGCAATGTAATGCTATTGGACCGACATGAAATCAGATTCCTTTTTTAAGGACATCATGTCTAGGGTTTTAGGTGTGGTAGTTGTTAGGGTTTTTGTATGGTTGATGAGTTTTTGTATGTGGGATCTTAGAAGAGAAGATCGAGCCTATGTGCTGTAATAGAGTGTGGATTTACTAAAGACTGAAGTAATGTTGAAATACATTAGCAATGAGCTATCATGGATCTAACCAAGCAGACTGTGCTATTTGCTAGATCATTCACTTGTTGATTAGTCACATCTTTGACAAGTCTGAAACCCTTAACTAGGTAGGCCCAAAAATCCTATGTAAATCCTCTAACAAGGTGGTTCACATCTGTGGATCTGAAATCCTCTCACAAGGCAGTCTTTAATCGGACTTATCTCCTAACAGAGATTGAGATTCCTAATAGGATCTGTTCTGGTAAAGAACATTGTATGACCTTAACCGATCTGGTTACTATTCTGTGGATAGTTACTTGTGAGTTTCATCTCACCGTGGTTTTTCCCATTTGGTTTTCCATGTCAAAATATCTTGTGTTATGGTGATTGTGCTTCTGTGGGTGAATGCCTTATTTATTGTTTGGTTTGCATTTGTGTTAACCGGTTTGTTAGTTAAATTGTTATACCGGTTTACTGGTAAATTGTTTAAGTGTTTAAGTTTAGTATTTTTTGGTATACTAATTCACCCCCCCCCTCTTAGTATTCATCATGAAATTCACAAGCTGAATGCTCCTATCACATACACCCACTACAGCAATTTCCCTATAAATTCATTGGTTCACACCAAAAACAACAAACAAAGAAAAATATAATGCCCACCATGGCTCCTCTAGTCACTTGTGGACATCCTTGAGTAGCATAGGAACACAATTTGTCACCAAATTATAAAAGATAAAGACTTACCCAGACAAAATTCAGCATTTATACTGACCTTGTGCCTTCATTCTCAGTTGTTTGATGTGATAGTTGATAATGTCTGATCTTAGAAAGTTGCGGACCCCGTTTAAGACTGATCTACCTCATTTTGAGTGTATCCATCTCTGTGTAAGACAAGATAATGATCACTTGATATGGATATTGATACGATTGATAAGACAATTTGATCAGTTGATTGCAGATGTTGGAATAGATAGTTGTATCCTTTATTAACTTCGTGTGAAGCGTTTGCTAGATATCTGCTAGGGCATTTGTTTCTTGCAAGACATTTTATTGCAAGTGTTTTGATTGAGTGATTTTCGATTTTTTTTTGGAGTTTGTGGATTGATATTTGAATGTTTTTGGTTGATTTTTTTGGTTGATTTTTTTTTAGCACTTATATATGGATGTTTTTGGTTGATTTTTTTGGTTGATTTTTTTTTAGCACTTATATATGGATGTTTTTGGTTGATGTTTTTAGAGATTTTCCAATGTTTGTGATATTTTTTCAAGACTGTATTTGAATGTTTTGGGATTTTTTTCAGGACTCTATATGATTTATACGATTTTTTCAGCTATCTCCCTAGTATGCAAACCGATTTGACATGATGATCTGCAAAATGCATGTGGAGACAATGAATTTAGGCCATGACCTATGTTAATGCAATATGCCTGATGAATGTGCATTTCCTATTCGAACAAGGATGACCTTGTTTGTTTAGCATTTTGTAATACACCAATTGAATTGGAGGCACAAAAAAAATTTCATAGATAAGCAGTGAATCGATCCTTAAGGTCCCTTGGAACATCCAAATTAACACACTTAGTGACTAGGATTTAAAAATGGAGATGCGGAAAACTTCCCCATTGGTTCTTGAAACTTTGATCTTCTTTTTCCCATGTGTATACAAATGAGTTAATTCTCGCTCTTATATTCACTAAAGATCCTTAGCATCCTATATGACTAGCTACGTGGATTATTCTAACTTCAAAAGCATCCCGAATAGAAGCTCGCTACCAGTAAGATTTTAGAGCTCCGACGAGGTTATAGACTGTAATCTCTCAAATATTGCTCCATTGCTAGTAAGTGTTCATATCCTTGATGGAGTTATCCACATGTTCCCATAGTCAAGCTTTTTTTTTGTCGCACTTTGTATGCGTGATATTTCAGTTATATATCATTGCTCTTTTGCCTTTAGATGAATATTTGGCATAACTCTTTTTCTATTTTATTTTCTTGCCTTGACTTGTAAGTAATGAAACCTACTTGGGTGTGACAATTACAACGGTGTTGAAGTAAAATTTTAGATTTTTCACTAGTCATATGTTCAACTAGGTGTCTCGAATGAATTAGAGATTTTGTTAATGTGTTTGAGATATAGCAATTGATAGATTTTGGGTTACCAAGTCTTAAATAGTGAAATCACTACCCAACCATATGTAAAGCATCGTCACAGGGTAATGTTGAAAATGAATGACCTTAGGACCTCAAAGACTTCATGTCCAAATATCCTAGAAAAGAGATGACTCATGTTTCTCTTGAATGCAAACAAATGATAAAATTGTACAATTGCTTTGCTTTATTGACGTTGATATAGGTCAATGCAAAAATTTTGCGAATGCGATGCATTTGAAAATGAAACTATATGTGATGCAATGCTTTGAATAAAATGAGATGCAATGCAGATAGTAAAACCTAAACTAACCTAGCCCTTAGATATAATATCATTTAAGGTGCATGTTGTTCATAGGGTCAGGGAGTGGATCTCCCTCCATGGTAGCCAAATTGTATGCTCCATTTCCTATAACCCATGTTATGATAAAATAACCTATCCAATTAGGTTCAAACTTCCCTGTCTTTTCACGTTCTGCTAGGTTCCTTTGGTTCTCCTTGAAAACTAGATCTCCCACTTCAAAATTCCTTGGGTGTACTCGTTTATTGTAACCCCTTCTCAATCTGTTCTTGTAACCTTGCAAATGATTTAAAGCAATATGTCTCTTTTCATCGAGTAATTCAAGCTCTTGTAATCTTGCAACCCGGTAGTCTTCCTCTGATATGATATGTTTTAAGGAGACTTTTAAGGACGGTAATTCTATTTCAATAGATAGTATTGCTTCTGTACCATAGACCAATGAATATGGTGTTTCTCCTGTAGGTGTACATACCCCTATTTTATAAGCCCAAAGAGCGGGATTTAACTGGAGATGCCAGTCCCATCCTACATCAGTGACAACTTTCCTTAGTACCTTTAATATTGTCTGGTTTGTTGCCTCTGCTTGTCCATTGCTTTGTGGATAATATTGTGTTGCAACTCTCTATTGTACATTTAAAATCATTCACACAATTCTCTCATTTCTTGATTCTTGAATGAACGTCCATTATCAGTTACTATGCACATTGGAATTCCATACTGACAAATAATGTAATTAAGCATGAATTTCGCTATTTGCTTATCAGTGGTGTATGTAAGAGGGATTGACTCTACCCATTTAGTAAATACTCAGTAGTCGTTAAGATGAATTTGTGCTCATTGGAAGAAGTAGGATTAACTTTACCAACAAGATCTAACCCCTATTGTGAAAGTGGCCAGGGTGATGTGATAGGTTGTAGATCTTGTGCTGGCGCATGAATGAGGTCTCCATGCATTTGACATTGTCTACATTTTTGTACATATTTATTGGCATCCTTTTCCATAGTTGGCCAATAGCATCCAGTTCTTAATAATTTCTTTGATAGTGGTGGGACACTTTGACGTGCCCCACAAATTCCATCATGTACCTCTTTTAGGGCAAGTTGTGTGTCTACTTCATCAATACATCAGAGAAGGGTTCCATCAAGGCCCTTTCTATACAATGTGTCAGCGATAATAGTGTGTCTGGATGCTTGATGAATGAGAGTTTTCTTTTGATTTCTAGACAAATTAGGAGACATATACTGAGTATGTAAGTATGCATATATCTCATTATACCATGGGGACTCAGGACCCATAATTACACATACATATTTTGATGAGGGAATCTCAAATGACAATACAATTAATTGTTCTACAATAAACTCAAACTGGGTTTCATTATTAGGCATATTTAGTAGAGACCCTACTGTAGCCATGGTGTCGGCTGCCTTGTTTTGTACCCTTGGAATTTGTTCAAAAGTGATGTTACCGAAGTGTTCTATGTAATCCTCTACCATTTGTTTATAAGGCATCAGTTTATCATATTTTTGTGTTATAGTCATCATTGAATTGATTTACAATCAATTGTGAGTCACCGTAGACTTGTAATTCTTTTATCCTCCACTAGACAACGGTACGAAGTCTTATGATGAGAGCTTCATATTCAGCTATATTGTTCATACAGGGAAAATTGATTTTGAATGACTTAGGGATAGAATCACCTTGAGGGGTGATGAAAATAATCCCGGCTCCAGCTCCATGATTTATATAGGATCCATCAAAGTATAATTTCCACATGGTGGATGTTGTCAATGTAAACACTGATTCATCAGGAAAGTTTATTAATAGCGGGTGACTGTCTTGCAAGGGAGCCTCTGCTATAATGTGCCCTTTGATTGCCTTTATGTCCACGTAATCTATATCAAACTCACTTAAAATCATGACCCACTTGGCCAATCTTCCAATCAATGTTTCTCTGCATAACAAATATTTGAGTGGATCAAAGCATGTGATTAGTTGGACTTTGTGACTCAACATATAATGTCTAAGTTTCTGATATGTGAAGATCACTGCTAGACATGCTCACTCTATAGGAGTGTAATTAATCTCATATCAAATTAGGGTTCTACTTATATAGTAGATTGCTCTTTCCTTTCCTTGATCATCATGTTGTGCCAACAAGGCTCCCAAAGATGAGTTTGTTGCTGATATATATAGTAATAGAGACTTTCCTTGAGTAGGTGGAACTAATATTGGAGTATTCAAAAGATAATCCTATAAAGATTGAAACGCTTCTTGGCATTGTTCTATCCATGTGAAGGTGACTCCTTTTCTGAGTAAATATTGAAATGGATGACATTTATCTACTAACTATGCTATGAAGCTTCTTTTAGATTGTAATCACCCTTGTAACCCTCTTAACTGCTTGATTGTTGATGGAGGTTTCATATCCATGATTGCTTTGACCTTTGTTGGATCTACCTCAATTCCTCTGTTAGAAATGATAAAGCCTAAAAGTTTGCCTGTTGTTACACCAAACATACTTTTTGTGGTTTAACCTAATATTGTATTGCTCTAATTGATCAAATATATTTGCAAGGACTTCAAGGTGACCTTCTCTTGTCTATGATTTAGCTAGTAGATCATCCACATAGTTTTCCATGATATTGTGGATCATTTCATGAAATAATGTTGTCATAGCCCTTTGATATGTTGCTCCTGCATTATTAAGACCAATGGCATGACGTTCCAGTAGTATGTTCCCCTTGGACAGGTAAATATCATCTTATATTGATCTTCTGGTGCAATCCTAATCTATTTATATCTTGACAAACCATCTATTAATGAAAGCATTTCATTCCCAGCAGTTAAGTCAACTATCATGTCTATGTTAGGTAAAGGGAAATCATCCTTAGGACATGCTTTGTTTAGATCTTAGAAGTCTGTACAGATTCTTATGCCCCCAGTGGGCTTAGTCACAAGTACCAGATTCAATATCCACTCTGCATAGTCAATAGATCTAATGAAGCCTACATCTAGAAGCTTTTGGAGTTCTATTTTTACCAGTAATGCAATCTGTGGATGTATCTTTCTTAGCTTTTGTTTGTACGGTTTAATTCATGGTAGTAATGGTAAAAGATGTAGCACCAATTCTGGATCTAGGCCTGGCATATCTACATAGGACCAAGCAAAATTGACCGGACGTTGTTTGAAAAACTGTATGAACAAGTCCTTTTCTTCTTGGTATAATGATTTTACCAAGTGAATGTTATGTGCAACTTCTCCTTCTTCTATATTGATTTCTTCAGTCTCTTCCATAAGTAATGTTGAATTCTCTTTTTCAATAGGGAGGTTGTCTAACTCACTCTTGCCATTGCCATCACTTTCATCTATATCTTTTTTCACAAAGGCACTTGCCTCTCCAAAGTATGTTGTTCTATCCAAGTCTACAACAAATCCTGCCCTATGATCACCTTGTGGAAACCCTTCTCTGACACCAAGGAATTATGAAATAGATTCATCATTCTCAAACCAATATAGAGTTGGTTTTCCTTCTTGTCCCCAATCAATCAAATGTGAGTGTATAAGAGGTAAGTCATTTCTTCCTTATATTGTAAAAGATTATGATACCATGCATACCTAGTTATTTGGGTGACCTGATATATTTACATCATCGATAGGTGATTTGTAGTCCTCTGTCATGTCTATTGCTTGTGGGCTGACATCATGATCAGATAGGAATTCATAGTCATGAGAATTTGTCACTTTCTATGTACATTTCACTTTTTGAGGTTGTATCACTTATCTCCTCTTGTTCTTGTAACTGAATTTGTTGTAGATTTGTGGACCTCCTTTGTGTGGTGGATACCCTTCTAAAACCTGGTATAAGTCGTTGTAGTCTTTCTTTATCTAACTCATTTGGAGGAGCTTGAGTTGTTTCCCTTGGCAAAAGTATTGACAGCAACCAAGGGTTAGGATAATTTGTTGGTGCTAAGCCTATGTCTGTTACCATATTTTCTTGTGTGGATGTTTCAAATATTGTATTCCTGGGTGACTATGTGCTAGGTTCTTGTAGAAGTTGTCTCATATCTTCACCATCTGATTCCATACTAGGATATGTTGGTGCTTTCTTCATTCTCTGAGATAAAGAGGGAAATACTCGTATTGATAACTGACTTTGAGGTATGTAATCTGACGGTAGCCTTGGTTTGTTCAATATATCTAGTGTACGTTGTCTTGCTTATGTTATATTTGGTACATGTTTATATCCTAACCCTTTATTCTTTGGGTTTTCATTCGGTAAAACAAGCTCTAATCTTCCTTGCTTCTATAGTCCCAATCCTGTGGTACCATCATACCCATGTTTTTGTAACATCTCGAAGTCATTGCCATACTGATCTAAAGGTAACCTAGGTATTGTCATGTCATCTTCTTCTTTGTCTATCGAGTGATTGACATCTTCATTTAGATATTCTTCTTGAAAGTCTCCCCACCTAATGAAAGAGCATGAATTTGAGTATCTTACTATTTCTTTTCCTTTATCTTGTTTCATTACTGTGTTCTGAGGCTTCCCAAAAGACCGAGGAGAAAGAGATAAATGTTTGCCATTTGAGGTACTTGAAATGGAGTATTCCCCACAACCAACATCCTTAATCTGTAAAGAAGATGTTGTAGGTGTATTCTTCTATATTTTTATGATCGTTAATGACTCCATTTCTGTAGTGAGGGATTTTGCTTGATTAATAGGTACCTGGTTATCTACACTTGCCTTTAAGTGATTACAATGTTGGAATGGATTTGGATCACCCTTTATGGTGATTCCAATGCCATTGTATGTAAATTTCACACATTGGTGGAATGTTGAAGGTACGGCCTGCATTGCATGAATCCATGGGTGGCCCAATAACATTTTATACCCTAGTCCTCTATCCAACACTTGAAAAGTAACCTCTATTGTGATAGGTCCTATTTGTACTAGTAGTGTAACTACACCTTTTGAAGGGCACTCTTCATCATCATATGCTTTGATATTTACTCTCTTTGAAGGGTCAATGTGAAGCTTAGAATAGCCCAATGCCTTGACCAACTTTAGTGTACAGATGTCAAAACCAGCTTCTATGTCTACAAGTACTCTTCTGACCCTTTTCCTATGTATGTAAGCTTCTGATGTAGCGGGACATTATGGAGAAGTCTATTACTGGGAACTGTGTGCGGGAAATATGGTTAGCAGAAACATAAAAGTTTGATTCCAAAGTGTCCACACACGAATGGGACTCTTGGTACAAGTTATGGAGCTATATTGAATATCTCAACTTCCCAAGGTATGTTCCATTGTTCTCTATCTCACGAGATACCTCAAGTCAATGCCTTTTCTCTCAGATCACTGAACAAAGTGACTTAGACTACAAGAATGAGTGATGTTTGATTAGTTTAGCATGAATGCATTCCTAGATATGTATGATATTGAATCTATGATGATTTAAACTAGCATAAAATGTGATGATAAGATAAAGATTAGTAAAATTATCCTAGCATGATATACTAGTCTAACATGGATATGCAATGATATTTAAAATTACTTCTAAAATGCTATTAAGATGATTTTATCAAAGAGAGGCTAAATGATTAGTAAAATGACTATAGATTAGATGCATGAAACTTGGATGTGTTTGTGAGATAATGAGAGCTCTATTTATAGGAAAAATAGGGCAATGGATGGTCAAGATTGGATAATCTTAACAAGGGCCAGGATTGAAAGTTATCAATCCATGTTCACAATTCTCACCAATGAAATGGTGACAATTGTCAACAAGAGACTGCTTGAGAGGAGATGTAAGAAGCATTAAATGCTTGAGAAGACATGAAGGTTACCTTAGGAGGTAAGGTTAAGGTTAGATTAGAGTCATCCATTGGGTAAAGCTTTTATCCAAGGGGTAAACTCTTGTGCAAGGATTAAAGGGATAACCAAGGGTAAAGCCATGAATGCTTGATGAGACCCCTGGGTTAGATGAAGGTTGAGTTAGGCAAAAAGTCTCTAACCATGCCAAAAGGTTGAGTTAACCATTAATGGTTATGTAAGAGCCTTTAATGGTTTGGAAGACTTTGAGGGTTAACTTGTTGAGGACATAAAGCCTTTAATGGTTTTTAAAGACTTTAAGGGTTTGAGAAGTGACTTCCCTTTGCTTAGGGATCTGACAATATTTAGGAGATGGATTAGTTTAAATTAGAAGTGATTAGAAGAATCTAGAAGGGGTTTAAGGAGGCAAGTGGGAGATGTAGGAAAATGCAAGTGGATGGAGAGGAATTTTAATTAAAATAAATTACTTTATTTCAATCAAAAAGGAAACAACTTGCATAAATACAAGTGGGGGTTTTTAAATAAATAAATTAGATTTATTTACTTGAAAGGATCAATTTAATTAAATGTAAAATTAATTAAAATGGGAGAAAGGGGAATTAATTAAATAAATTGGTTTATTTAATTAAAGGCTAGAAAAGGCTTAGGTGAATTTAATTAAATAACTTGAGTAATTAACTTCATTAAATAGAGGAATGAGGTTAAAATGAATATTAAATATTCAATTAGGAAAGTGGTCAGATTTATACGTCTACATTTTGCCCCTTTTTGAAGTGAAATGTGTGCACATGTTGATTCAAAGAAAATTTGTCGGATTTGCTGTCAAAATTTGATCGATATGATGTTGTGTGTCGAGATGTTGATATGATGCCCCATATTTGATGAACGATATTGATGATGCCCCGTCGGGAGATGAATCAAGGATTTTGAAATTTTTGTTGATTTGATAAGCATTTTTTAATTGATTGCAATATGAGAATATTGACTGTGTTGAATGCATATTGATTGATTCATCTCACGATAATGATGTTGATAGAAATGATGAAGACTAATGTGAGCATAGTGCATACATGTCCCACACGTCCACCGAGGATTGAAGAAATGAGGAAGACTAATGTGGGCATTGCATGTACATTCCCCACACGTCCACCAAGGTCGCATTGATATGAATCCTGATTGTTGATATGGTTCAAGTGTTGATATGGGTCCTGATTAGATGCTTGTGATATGGATCTTGATGTTGCTTGCTTTCGATATGGGACTAGGATTGATTGATTTCTCGATATGGATCTGGATTGATTTTTAATATGATATCCAGGGACTTTGGACATTTATTTGTTCTAATTGACAATTGGTTCTAACTTGTATGATTGATTTCCTTTGGATCAACACGTGGTCACACATGTGCATGATAATATGATATGGATGCAGTGATTTTGAATTTAATGAGCTATATGATATGCTTTTAATCTATATGACTTTTGTAGATGATGATGTAGATGATGGTTGAATTTGATGAATTAATATGTTTCTAATATGTTGTCGATATGATATGCTTATGTATGGGGATAATGATATGATCGACCATATGGATTAGATTGATAAGATTGATTGGAATTGATAAGACTGAGATCAAGTCTGGTTTCAGATATGATACCTCTTGTATAAGACATGGATGATCGAGCATCTGGTTTTAGGAATGATACCATCTGTATAAGACAAAGATGATTGAAGCGTCTGGTTTCAGGAATGATATTGACTATATAAGACATGGATGATTGAAGCATCTAGTTTCAGGAACAATATATCATGTATAAGAGTTGATCAAAATGTTTGGTTTCAGGAACGATATATTTTGTTTAAGAGCTGATCAAAACATCTGGTTTAAGGAATGATATATCCTATATAAGACTTGATCAAAATGTCTGGTTTCAAGAAAGAGATAACCTGTATAAGACATGATAGGTAGTTTGGAAGAATGATGAAGATATGAAAGTGAAGAAGATTCCATGATGATGCGATAGATATGCATGTGATGGATGCAATGATGAATGACAAATGATATGCGTTATGTTTCAATATGAGATTCTCTGATGTTGATTTGATGCTTGCAATAATAACGCTCTTGATTTGATTTATGATGTGAATGTATGATTCATGATTTTGATAAGCAAAAATATGATGACGCATTGCTTTGATTACTTTGATTTATGAGATGTATTTTGAAAATGAGATGTATGATAATGATAATGATGTGAGATGTGCAACTAAATGCAAGATTTAAAATGATATGCACAACTAAATACATGATTAAGAATGATATGATATGCAACTAAATGCATGATTAAAAATGATATGATATGCAACTAAATGCATTATTAAAAATGATATGCAACTAAATGCAAGATGAAAATGCTATGCAATGAAATGCAAGTTTAAGATAATATGCAACTAAATGCAAGATTTAAAATGATATGCAACTAAATGCATGATTAAGATGATATGCAACTAAATGCAAGATTTAAAATGATATGCAACTAAATGCATGATTAAGATGATATGCAACTAAATGCAAGATTTAAAATGATATGCAACAAAATGTATGATTTAAAATGTTATGCAACTAAATGCATGATTAAGATGATATGCAACTAAATGCAAGATTTAAAATGATATGCAACAAAATGCATGGTTTAAAATGTTATGTGACTAAATGCAAGAGTTAAAATGATATGCAACTAAATGCAATGATTAAAATGATATGCAACTAAATGCATGTTTTAATTTTGTCGTTGTCATTCCTGTGTAGCCACCTATTTGTGCTATGTTTTGTTTGTCATCATTGAGCTTTTGATATGTTGGAAGTTAATACAAGCATTATGGTATAATTGAACCATAACGACCTGAGTAACACTTCCATGGATTTTGATATTGCAAGATGGCACAAGCGTCAAGGTATAATTGAACCAAGACGACCTGAGTGTTGCTTGTGTAAAACAAACAAGAGTTAACCATTTGTATGTGTAAAGTGGAAAATGTCTTCAATGATATGTTTACAATCATGTCTCGAGACACCTTTGCACCGTACAAATGATAGCATCGCAGACAAAAAACCAAAAAAATATATCAGATTCCCTCATTGTTTCCTCTAGCTTGATGCATCCTTGAGAATCTTAGGAGATCTAATGATTCAAAAATTTTAAGATACAAAATAGTCAAAACTTCATGCTAGATGTAAACAAATTATAATTCAGAAAATCATCCATCATGTGTGTGTTAAAGTTTTCCATTGGATAATGGTCTTGATTTCGAGCCTGATGAGCAGTTGTTGTCATGGTTTCCTTAGCATGTTGCGATCATTGTTGTTTGTTGTTGGAATGGTTAAAGTGAGAGGAATGCTACCCCTAGCTACAGATATCTATCGATGTGGATATACACGGTGATCACTAAGCCATGGTGGATATGAGGTGGAGAATTGTTTCTCTGATAATCAAGGACAATGACTATGCTAAGTATGTTAGGGATAATGTTGCATGAATAAATGTTTGGACGATGGCCATTGGCTGAGACTTGGATGGATGTAAGAGATATGAGTACTGATAGATAGAGGAGCTGGTCTCTCACAAATAGTGCTTGTTGCCAGGTTTTCACTACTTGGTTTTATTGCACTTTTTGTTTTGTTTTTTATTTTTTTGTATTTTTCTGATTTTATTTCTTTTTTTGTATTTTTCACTTTTTTCATGCATCGGACGACTCAAGTGTAGAATTTCTTTAGATGGATGTTGTTGGTTGGTTCATCAAGTATGTCTCCTTTTGAGGTTGTTAACTAATAGGCACCTAATCTATAGGCTAATATGATGACATAGGGACCCAACCAAATAGGTTCAAACCTCCCCTTCTTTTCTCGATCCTATTGATTTCTGGGATTTTCCTTGAGTACAAGATCACGGACTTAGAAAACCCTAGGGATGACTCTATGGTTGTAGCTTCTGCACATGCGTTGTTGGTATGCTTTGAGATGATCATAGGCATGTTGTCATTTTTCATCCAGAAGCTCTAGTTCATGCAATTTGTTTACCGGATATTCCTCATCTGGTATGAGGCCTTTCAAAGATACTCTGAGAGATGAAATTTCTACCTCAAGAGGTAGAATTTCTTTTGATCCGTACACCAATGAATATGGCATAGACCCTGTAGGTGTCTGAATGTTAGTCCTGTATGCCCAAAGGGCCAGATTGAGTTGTACATGTCAATCCTTACCCACATCATTTACTGTTTTCTTGAGGATTTTCAAGATTGTTTTATTTGATGCTTCTGCTTGACCATTCCCCTGTGGGTAGTAAGGTGTAGAGAAGCAATGTTAGATTTTGAATCACTCACATAGCTCTCGTACATCTTGATTTTTGAAGGGACACCCATTGTTTGTGATGATGGAACTGGGAATGTTGTATCTGCAAATTAGATAATTGAGAATAAATGAGGCAATCTGTTTTCCATTTACTGTGGTTAGCGGGACTACTTCAATCCATTTTGTGAAATACTCTATTGCAATGATAATGAACTTGTGTCCATTTGAAGAAGAAGGATGGATTTTCCCTACTAAATCAAGTCCCCACTGACAGAAAGGCCAAGATGTTGTAAACGACTACAGCTCCTATGCTGGTGCATGAATCAGATTGCAATGAATTTGGCACTTAGGATATTTCTTTACAAATTGATAAGAGTCTTTCTCCATTATTGGCCAATAATATCCCATTCTCATAAGTGTCTTGGTGAGAGTAGGACCACTTGAATGCATGCCACAGATACCCTCATGAATCTCATGTAATTCATAGTCAAATTCATTACGATCAAGGCAATGAACAAGAGTACCATCTAGACCTCGATGGTAAAGTGTGTCAACAGTTAAGGTATAACGGGTGGCTTGTCGGGTAAAGTTGTGTTTTTTGTTATGAGATAGGTCGAGTGGTAGGGCATTGGTCTTAAGATATTCATAGATTGTCTCGTATAAAGAGGAGTCTGAATCGGTTAGGGCATAGATGACGTGGGATGCAGAATTGTCATAGGCTGGGGAAAACAGTTGCTCTACCAGGAACTCATAACGACTTTGTTTCTCTAGAATTTGTAGTAGTAAAGTGATAGTGGCCATTGCATCGTTTGCTTTGTTATCCAACCTTGGTATTTGTTTGAAGGTGATGTGTACAAAGTACTGTTTGAAATCATCCATCATTCTTTTGTATGGCAGCAACTTGCCATCCTTTGTCTCATATTCATTATTGATCTGATTGATAACCAGTTGGGAATCTCCATAGACTTTCAATTGTGTGATTTTCCATTCCACGGCCATTTTGATTCCTAATACTAGTGCTTCATATCCAGCGATGTTGTTGGTGCATGGAAACATGACTCTATAAGATCTTGGAATAGTGTGTCCTTCGGGAGTGATGAAAAAGATGTAGGCACCCGATCCATGTTGGGTATAGGATCCATCAAAGTATAGGGTCCATTGCTTGAGTGTAATAGTAAGGACATCCATGTCTAGAAATTCTACCTGCATTAGTTGTTTATCTGGTAGTGGTGCTTTAACTAGTTGATCTACAATTACCTATCCTTTGATAGCCCGACGGTCTGTGTATTGGATATCAAGCTCACTGAGAATCATGACCGATTTAGCCAGTCAGCCTATAAGAGCTTCTTTGCTGAGTAAATATTTGAGAGGATCAATTTTTGCTACTAGCTTGATTGTGTGAGCTAGCATGTAGTGGTAGAACTTTTGAGAGGCGAATACCATGGCTAAACAAGCCTTCTCGATGAATGTCTAATTTAGCTCATATCCATTTAATGTTTTGTTGATGTAATATATAGCTCGTTCCTTGCCTTCTTCATCTTCTTATGCTAGTAGTGCCCCCAATGATACTTTTGTTGTTGATTTATAGAGAATTAGTGGCTTCCTTGCTATGGGTGGAACTAGAATTGGTGGATTCATTAGATATTGTTTGAGTTGATAGAATGATTCCACACACTTGGCTTCCCATCAGAAAGGTGTGTTCTTATGTAGCAGATGATTGAATGGTAGACTTTTATCTACTATTTGAGCTATGAATCACTTGATAGACTGTAGTCATACTTGTAGAAATCTAAGTTGACTAATGTTCTTGGGAGGTGGCATCTCCATGATGGCCTATACCTTCGCTGGATTTACTTCAATTCCCTTTGTAGACACAATATAGCCTAATAGTTTGCCTGATGTCACCCAAAAGACACACTTCTTAGGGTTGAGTCTGACCTTAAACTGTTCCAATCTTTGAAACATTTTATCTAATATGCCCAGATATTCTGCTCGGGTGAATGACTTAGCGAGTACATCATCCACATAGTCCTCCATGAAGGTATGCATCATATCATGGAAGATTGTCATCATGTCTCTTTGATAAGTGGCCCCAGCAATCTTTAAGCCAAAAGGCACGACGTTCCAAAAATACATTCCCCAAGGACAAGTGAACGTAGTTTTATCTTGATCCTCTGGGGCAATTTTGATTTGATTATAGCCCGAGAAACCATCCATTAATGATAACATTGCATGGCCTGTTGTTAAGTCCACAATTACGTCAATGCTAGGCAAAGGAAAGTCATCCTTTGGACAGGATTTGTTAACATCTCTAAAAAATGTGCATATTCTGATGCTTCTGTCAAGTTTTGAAACTGGGACAATGTTTGAAATCCATTCAGCATAGTCTATAGGTTGAATGAATCCAACATCTAACAACTTCTTTAGTTCAGCTTTGACCAACAATGCCACATGCGGATTCATTTTTCTTAATTTTTGTTTGACT
Organism: Cryptomeria japonica; assembly: GCF_030272615.1. Lineage (NCBI taxonomy): Eukaryota > Viridiplantae > Streptophyta > Pinopsida > Cupressales > Cupressaceae > Cryptomeria > Cryptomeria japonica. The sequence continues at coordinate 601,065,664 of NC_081406.1, read as the reverse complement.
ATCTTAGCTCCTGGAGCAATAGATAAATGATGCATGATCAGGTTCGGATCTATTCCAGGCATATCAACATAGGACCAAGCAAAATTGATTTTCTTTTCTTTGAAGAATCTAATAAACTCTAGGTGTTCCTCTTCTGTCAGTGATTCTACTAGGTGTATGTTTTTAGCTGCTGCTTCTATACCGATGTTTATTGATTGAGTTGGCTCAATCAATATGGATGATCTATCTTGATAGTGTTCAGGAAGAGTGTCAAGTCTCCCATCCTTAGGTGCTTTAAAAAGGTTTTCACCCTCAAATGCGTCTTTTATTTTTACTTTTTTGGGATCTAACATTGCCATTGATTGGTTTTCACCATTAGATCCTTTGTTTTTCTCACTTTTTATGACTGAGAGACTTGGCACTCCATGGATTGCAGATATCGTTATTTTGTTCACTAGTAGAGCATGTTTCTGATAACTTAATGATGAATGAATAGTACCAAACCGGTACTAAGAGGGGGGGTGAATCAGTACAAGCAAAACCCAACCTTAAACCGGTTTGTCAACTAACACTTATGCACTGACAGACAAACAGCAACACTGGTCCTTCAACAGAGTTCAACTGGCAAAACCCAATATAACTGAGACAAGCAAAGACTGGTTGACACTTATCTTCTCATATAATCTAACTTCTTCATTCCCATTTCACCCTAATGCATGAATAGGTAATCTACCATCAAAGATATACATATTACAGCAAGATCAACATACATCACCACTTAATCAGAAAACAATCATAACATCACATGAAGAAAGCATCACACATGACACACACATTTTTCACGTGGAAACCCAAATGGGAAAAACCACGGCGGGGATGAATACCCACAAGTTGTTTTTGAACTCTTTAGAAGTCTGCTTTGTTAGAAGCCTTGTCCAGTTAAAGACAGATACAATAGGTTTTGTTAGGAACCAATCCTCTTAGGGATCACCAAGTTAAGGGATGGCTACAATACCTGGTTAAGGGTACCTTGTTAGAGGATTTCAAGAACTCAATAACTAAAGGATATCAATGACTCAATAGCTTCAAGTTACCCTGTTAAAGGATTTTCAACAAGCCGGTTAAGGCTACCCTGTTAGGGGATTTCACAACTGTTGAAGTGGTTAGAGATCAACGGGTATATCAATGACCTGATAATAGCACTCAATGCCAATGCAGATCCGCTTAAGCTCCTCTTCACCTTCTGCACTCACACTCTGCAGCTATGACTTCTCTCTTCTAGTCTGGCAAGAATCGCGTATCTCTTCTCTTAGATACACACACAACTTTTCCCAACAACCTCTGAAATAATCACAACATCGACCTTATAGGACAACAAACAGGTTGGTAGCATAAACCTTAAACCGTAAACCTGTTAGGTTAAGAAATTCAAACGATTCAATCCTGACTGTTGATCATACTGTATTGAATGCAACAGTCTTGATCCAATCTCAAGACATTCTCCATCATTCATTTTCCACCGATTTCATGGCGGCTGATAACCAATCACACATTATCACCGTTTACAGACTTCGCACATTCCCGAGGTAGATAGGGATAGTCTTCTTCATGCAAGATCCTTCACGTGCACAAGGCTGACGTGGCAATATGATCTATTCTTTGTTATACTGCTAACTCATCACACAAAGATCATCGATTGAGTCACACAGGGTTGAGGTACTCCAACCAAAAATCCTGAAGTGGAAACTAACTACCAACCGGTAGTCATACAATGCTTCCATGTGCTAGTTCCCATGAATACATGTCGGTTCACCTTGACATGCTGGTTCACCTTGAACAAATATAGCGCTTTACTTTGGCATATATACCGATTCTCACATATGTTGATTTGCTCTTCATATCACATATTGACATCAATGATAACATACAATATCATTATGTCCTCATACCAGTTCACATAATGCCAACAATCTCCCCCTTTGGCATTGATGGCAATATACAAAGATAGCTCTCTGCTAACTCATCTTCTTCCCAATTTCTGTAGATATCTTCTCCGCTACACTTCTTCTCCCCGTTTGACAACAATGCCAAAGTGGAGGCACAAACATCCCTGTTCCATTATGTTGCTCCCCCTGAGGAGTAGCATCCTTCAACACATCAATCAACAAAGAAAAATTGACTATGAAATACCTGACTGTTGTGGAACAAATACTTTTAATTTACCTCCTAAAGGGGTAGTACCCCCAATTCACCTGTTAAATACACAAATGTAGTCTTTGGGAGAGGCTTGGTGAATATGTCTGCTAACTGCTCCTTACTGGAAACATGTTCTAGTGCAATCTCTTTATTCTGAACCTATTCCCTCAAGAAATGATACTTAAGCTCAAAATACTTGGTTCTAGAATGTAAAACTGGATTCTTTGAAATATTGATAGCACTTGTGTTATCACAGAATATACTTACCGGTTCAGATACAGGGATTTTGAAGCCATCTAATACATGCTTCATCTAGATTGTCTGAGTGTAGTTCATGAAAGATGCAACATACTCCACTTCCACTGTACACTGAGAGATACAACTCTGCTTTTTACTCGTCCATGAGACCATTCTACCACCAAGGAAGAATGCACCACTGGTTGTCCTCTTCCGGTCATCTACATTACCAGCCCAATCAGCATCTGTGAATACTTTCTGGTTGAAATCATTGCTATATGGGTACCACAATCCATAGTCAATTGTTCCCTTCAGATACCTAAGAATCTGCTTGACTGCAACCAAGTGGGATTCTCTTGGACTTTTCTGGAACCTTGCAGTAATGCCAACTACATGTGCAATCTCTGGTCTACTATGCACTACATAATGCAACTTACCAATCATTGATCGGTATTCCTTCTCATCAACCAATGCGGAATCATCCTCTTTTGATAATTTGCAACCGGTCACCATTGGTGTACCAATCGGTTTGCTATCTTCCATGCCAAAGGTCTTCAACACCTCTTTGACATATTTGGACTGAGTGATAAAGATTCCATCTTTCATCTGTTGGATCTACAGTCCAATGAAGAACTTAATATCCCCTATGAGTGACATCTCAAACTCTTCCTTCATCTCATCAGCAAACTCATGACTCATCTTGTCATCTCCACCAAAGATAATGTCATCAACAAAAACCTCGTAGATCAAGATCTGATCTCCTTCAGATTTCAAGTAGATATTGCTATCTTCACTTGTTCTTTCAAATCCAATCTTCACAAGATGGGAATGTAGACGTTCATACCATGCTCTAAGTGCCTGCTTTAGACCATATAAGGCTTTATGTAGCCTGCACACCATATCACTGCCTTCAGATAGGAAAACCCATCTGGTTGCTCTATATACACCTCCTCTTCAAGTACACCATTTAGAAATGCATGTTTTACATCCATTTGATATACCTTGAATCCTTTAAAAGCTGCATATGCAAGAAGCATACGAACTCCTTCCAATCTGGTTACAGAAGCAAAGGTTTCTCCATAGTCTTCTCCTTCTTCTTGAGCATATCCTTTGCACACCAATCTGGCTTTGTTCCTAATCATTGTGTCATCCTCATTCAACTTGTTCCTGAAGACCCATTTGGTACCAATGACATTTTTGTGCTCCGGTCTAGGTACCAAAGACCATGTACCATTTTTCTCTATCTGGTCAAGTTTCTCTTCGATTGCCTTGATCCAATCTTCATCCTTATGTGCCTCTTTGAATGACTTATGCTCAAATTCAGAGATCAAACATGAGCTTTCTCTGGCTCTTCTTCTTGTAAGGATTCCTGCATCCTTATCTCCTATGATCTGCTTAGGATCATGATTCAGCTTGACATACCGAGCAATAGTCTTGACTGGTTCTTCTTACTTTTCCTCTTCATCCTCATCTTCATCAGTATCAGCATTCACTAGTTTAGGAACACTATTACTGGTACTTGGTTGACTGACAACCGGTTCGCAGAAGGTTGCAACCAGTTCATTTACAGCTTGCTCACTGCCAGTTTCCTCCGGTTTCTCAGAGGTTTCATCAATTCTCACATTGATACTTTCCATAATTATCTGAGTCCTATTGTTGAAACACTTGAGAGCTTTACTCTTGGTGGAATATCCTAGGAATATTCCCTCATCACATTTAGCTTCAAATTTGCCCTGATGTTCACTCCTCTTAATGTAACATTTGCTACCAAATACCCTAAAGTAGCTAACCATGGGTGTCTTACCGGTCCAATACTCATAAGGAGTTTTATCCTTACCTTTCTTGATGAGTACTCGGTTCATTGTGTAGACTGCAGTGCTTACCGCTTCTCTCCAAAAGGTGTGAACTACCTTTCCTTGAATCAACATGGTTCTAGCTACTTCAACCACAGTTCAGTTATTCCTCTCTACTAGGCCATTCTTCTGTGGAGTTCGGGGGGCAAGCAGTTGCCTCTTGATGCCAAATTCTTCACAATACTTGTTGAATTCACCGGAAGTGAATTCCCCTCCTTGATCAGTTTTGACGCACTTGATCCTTTTACCGCTTTCATTCTCCACTAATGCTTTGAAAGCTTTGAACTTCATAAAGGCTTCAGACTTGTCTTTCAAGAATGTGACCCACATCATTCTTGAGCAGTCATCAGTGAGAATCATGAAGTACCTATCACCCTGCACACTTCTAGTTTTCATAGGACCACACAAATCAGTATGCACAAGATCAAGCAAGTTGTCAGCAGTGAAAGATTTACCTTTAAAGGTTGAGGAAGACATTTTCCCCAATTGACACTCTCTGCACAAGGTATTATCCGGTTTTCTTAGCACCGACAACCCTCTAACTGCCTTGATCTTACTAGCCTTCACAATGTTATCAAAGTTTACATGGCAGAGTCTTCTATGCCATATCTAGCTATCATCAAATTTAGCCATAAGACATGTACTTATGTTTGCATTCAGATGAAATAGGTTACCTTTGGTTTGCATGTCGATGGCCACCAATTCACCATCTTTTCCTTTGATTCTACAAACTCCATTCTTGAATTCCAGAGTGAGGCCACTGTCATTCAGCTGGGCAACACTCAGAAGGTTGTGTTTGAGACCATCAACCCAGTACACATTGTTAGCACTACTTTTTCCATTCAAAGAGATGGACCCTTTGCCTTTGACCATGCATGGTGCATCATTGCCAAAGCAGACCACACCACCATCATACTCTTCCAAGGATAGATACTTGCTCCGGTCACCAGTCATATGGTGAGAACAACCACTGTCAATGATCCACTCATTGGAATTATCAAACCGAGAGACAAGAGCCTTCTTGTCTGACACATCTTCTTTGACAGAAACAAATACAATATCTTCATTTTCTTCATCCTCTGATTCTTCATCTGTGACACCTTCATCAACTGCCACAAAATAGTTTCTCCGGTTTCCTCCTTTGAATTTCTTGAACCTTTCCAGTTTGTCCTTGTTGTCACCATTAGGACTGTTTACAGCAATATGTCCTATCCGGTTGTAAGAAAAACACTTCAAAGGTAACTTACCTTTGTATTTACTGGTTCCTTTAGGAAGTTTCCTAGCAAGGAGAGCTTCAAATGCCATCAAAATCTCCTCATCATCCATTTCTCTACTTTGTCTTGGTTCACCATTAGTGCTAGCTTCTTTTCCTTTTTTGGATGGTATAGCAGAAGCTTTAAAAGCTAATTCAGTCTTATGAACACTGCCATCAAAACTATTTAGCTCACAGGCTATCAACTTTGCTATGATGGAGTCCAAGGATACCTTAGTCTTGTCTATTGATCTCAGCTCCTAAATGACAGCAACCCTTATTGCATAGACTGGCAATAGGGATCTCAGGACTTTGCTTACCACAATGGAGTCTTCTATTTTACCACCTGCACTCTTGATATCTCCAACAATGGTTTTGATTCTTATTCCATACTGTTGAATGGTCTCTCCTTCAACCATCCTCATATCCTCAAACTTCCCTCTCAGGCTTTCTTCCTTAGCCTGTTTTACATGTTCATCACCGCAATAGATATTTTCAAGAGCATCCCATACCTCTTTGGGATTTACCTTGTCCTGAACATCAATAAACTCAATGTCAGATAAACTACTAATTAGGGCTTCCATGACTTGCCCATTTTCTCGTAGCTCTCTCTTTTGGTCATCGGTGAGAGTACCGATAAGGGCAACATAGACATTCTCAACATAGCTCCAGTGTTGAGCACCCATGCTTCTGATGAATATCTTCATCCTGTCTTTCCAAATACTAAAATTTTCCCTGTTAAACTTTGGACCTTCCCTCTTCATCATTTGACTAGGATCTTTACCTCAAGTGGTTAAGCTTATAACACAAAGGACCTAGAGGACGCTCTGATACCAATTGATAACTTAATGATGAACAAATAGTACCAAACTAGTACTGAGAGGGGGGGTGAATCAGTACAGGCAAAACCCAACCTTAAACCGGTTTGTCAACTAACACTTATGCACTGACAAACAAACAGTAGCACCGGTCCTTCAACAGAGTTCAACCGGCAAAACCCAGTATAACTGAGACAAGCAAAGACCAGTTGACACTTATCTTCTCATATAATCTAACTTCTTCATTTCCATTTCACCCTAATGCATGAATAGGCAATCTACCATCAAAGATATACATATTACAGCAAGATCAACATACATCACCACTTAATCAGAAAACAATCATAACATCACATGAAGAAAGCATCACACATGACACACACATTTTTCACGTGGAAACCCAACTGGGAAAAACCATGGTGGGGATGAATACCCACAAGCTGTTTTTGAACTCTTTAGAAGTCTACTTTATTAGAAGCCTTGTCCGGTTAAATCCAGATACAATAGGTTCTGTTAGAAACCGATCCTGTTAGGGATCACCCAGTTAAGGGATGGCTACAATACTCGGTTAAGGGTTAAACCCTATTAAGGGTACCTTGTTAGAGGATTTCAAGACCTCAATAGCTAAAGGATATCAATGACTCAGTAGCTTCAAGTTACCCTATTAAAGGATTTTCAACAAGCCGGTTAAGGCTACCCTATTAGGGGATTTCACAACTGTTGAAGTGGTTAGAGATTAACAGGTATATCAATGACCAAATAATAGCACTTAATGCCAATGCAGATCTGCTTAAGCTCCTCTTCACCTTTTGCACTTACACTCTACAGATATGACTTCTCTCCTCTGGTCTGGCAAGAATCACGTATGTCTTCTCTTAGATACACACACACAACTTTTGCGAACAACTTCTGAAAGAATCACAACATCGACCTTATAGGACAACAGACAGGTCAGTAGCATAAACCTTAAACCCTAAACCTGTTAGGTTAAGCAATTCAAACGGTTCAATCCTGACCGTTGATCATACTGTATTGAATGCAACAGTTTTGATCCAATCTCAAGACATTCTCCATCATTCATTTTCCACCGATTTCATGGCGGCTGATAACCCATCACAGGTTATCACCGTTTACAGACTTCACACATTCCCGAGGTAGATAGGGATAGTCTTCTTCATGCAAGATCCTTCACGCGCACAAGGTTGACGTGGCAATACGATCTGTTCTTTGTTATACTGCTAACTCGTCACACAAAGATCACCGATTGAGTCACACAGGCTTGAGGTACTCCAACCGGAAATCCTGAAGTGGAAACTACCTACCAACCGGTAGTCATACAATGCTTCCATGTGCCTGTTCCCATGACTACATGCCAGTTCACCTTGACATGCCGGTTCACCTTGAACAAAAATACCGCTTTACTTTGGCATATATACCGGTTCTCACATATGTTAGTTCTCTCTTCATATCACATATTGACATCAATGACAACATACAATATCATTATGTCCTCATACCAGTTCACATATTGCCAACAGTTTCCGAGTTGACTGTACATAGATAATGGACAATGGATTCATCATCTGGGAAAATGGGTATATCATGGTGTTGAAGTTCTTCCCAGTCTATGAGATCAAGAAATACAAGTGGTAGAGAGTCATTTGGTGGATCAAGATCGGTTGTGGTAAGTGTCATGATAGAGGTAGCATTATAGTTGTTTGAGATGTCGGTTAGGGTAAGGATATTGTCAAGGTCTTTGATGATATCATCTTCGATGTAGACTTGTTCGTAGTTTTGTTGCTTGTTCTCCTTAGCCTCATAGATATATAGTGGTCCAAATTCAAGCAGTTGAGACTCTATGCCTTGTCCCTCCTAAGAAAGGGGTGTATATGAATGGATAGTACCTTCCTCGACATCCTCAGTAATATTTGAAAAACTACCCCATTCATAGTCATTAGAATCAGTTTCAGAAGTATTGTCCCAGAGTTGCTCACTACTGCTGACAGGTATGTTGTAAGGTGAGAAAAGATCTCTGATAATTGATACCAGTCTTGTAGTTTTTTTCTGATTCAGAATCAGAGCCTGCTTGTACCCTTTGCATTTGTTCATATACTATTTTTCCTTGGGGAGTAATGATTTCTTCAGGTGGTGACTCTGCCTTGTTTTGAATAGGTTCTTGCACATGATGCACTTTTCTATAAGATGCTTCTTCCCTTTGAATGGCCAATTCCTTTTTTCATTTCTCGTTTTCCTGGTGTTGTCGCTCTTTCCTTGTTGTTTTTGTTGCTTGGTGCAATGCCTCTTGCCATGAGTTCTCACTGTATTTAATTTTTGCTTTCCACTGAGGTTTGTGATATTTGTTTTGTTTGTGCCTAGGTGGTATGTTGTGTCCATATCCTAGTCTTGTTTTGTCTCATGAAAATTGTGAAGGAGGTTCTAGCGGTTCTGTAATGCCTTCTTGACGCTTGCCTATAGGTCCTTTTCCATTGCATCCCATCCATTGCATGATTCAGAATCCTTTTCCATATTGTTGTGTTGGTATGACCACCTCTAGAGTATAAACTCTGACCTCTTCCTCATCCTTGTATAGCCAACTAAGGATGTCTTTCTCTTTTGATTCATTTTCTAATGTGCCCAATTGGATAAATTTTCCATCAAACTTGGTGATGGGTTGTCTCGCTTGATGTGTCGATGCGGAAGGTTGTCCATGAGATTTTGGCGGTGTTGGTAATTTTGATAGACACATGGGTTCGAAAGAGTATTCTTCCATGCCATGATTTTTTATTTTCATCTTTTGTTTGAAGTCCATGGATAAAGACTTGAGTTTTTCTTGATGATGATCTAATGCCGAGGAAGTCGAAGCTTCCCTGTTGTGTGGAACCAGTCTATCTTGAGCTGCCCCCATAACACTGCAATGTTGAAAAGGGTTGTTATCGGCAGATATGGAAATTTCTTGCCCATTATATGGGAATTTGAAAAATTGATGGTATGTTGAAGGCACTGCTTGCATTTAATGTATCCAAGGATGACCCAATAGAATATTTTAGGTTAAGTTTATGTCTAAGACTTGGCACATAGTGTCCCTTTGTATCGGTCCTACCTGAATAGGTAGTATCACTGTTCCTTTGGATGACCTTTCTTCATCATCATAGGCCTTGATGGTGATATTCTTGCTTGGATCAATAGACTGCTAAGAGAATCCCAAGACACAAATAAGCTTTAAAGTACAGATATTAAGACCATCTCCTCCATCTATTAACACTCTTTTAACTTGATGTTTATAGACTAAGACTTCAATATGAAGTGGAGTGTTATGTGGATGAGTCAAGGAGACATTATCGTGTTCAGAAAAGGTGAGATTATGAGGCCCTATCATATGAGCCACCATGGCTTGGAATTTACCAATGTCCAAATCTTGAGGAACGTTTGTTTCAACCAATGCTTGTTCTAAGATGTCCTTATGTTTTGGCGAGATTTTGAGTAACTTGAGTATGGATATTTGAGCGGGAGTTCTCCATAGTTGATCAACCAAATTATATTGAGTCTTGGGGATAGTAGTGGATGTTGATGTATTCCCTTTCAAGATGTATTTTTGAGCTTTGGTTGTCACATTGACTGACGCATGGTCTTGTTTATCCTTGATTTTTATGAAATTTATTTGGTTGTCATCTGTCGATATGTGATTGATGGTGTTATTATACAGGTGATTTATACGAGCTCCTTCAGTATCATTTGATGATGAAGCTACCGCCTTGTAATTTGGAAGAGGAGTTTTAAAGGCATCGTCCCCGTTTGTTTTGAGACCATCAACCATTAAATCACCTCTATCGATCATACCCTGAATGATATTCTTAAGCCTCATGCAATCATTTGTGTGATGTCCTTTGTTTTAATGAAAATCACAAAAATGCGAGTCATTCCACCAAGGTGGTTTGACCTGGGTTTCAAAGTTTTTTATCGCTAGTAATGTGATAATTTTGTTCGCCAGGAGTTCTTGAAACGCTGATTCTAAGGTTTTACCTAAGGGTGTATAGGTGTGTCTATTTGGGAAAGTGTTGGCATTACCTATCTGGTTTGTATGAAGCCCTTGGTTAGTGTTTTTGCCTTGGGTATTGTTGTTGCCTTGGGGTATTGTTGTTGGTGTTTGAAATTGAAGGTCCTTGATTGGAATTTTGTGGATAAGTGTTAGAGCCTTAATTAACAACCTTTTGATTTTTGTTAGATTGTGGATTACCTGATAAAGCTAATACTGGTTGTTTGGACTTCATATCATTAGCATCAACTCCTCCATCATTAACAACATTTTTTTTTCTTGTCCAAAATCTGGATTTGTCTAAAGTGTTGTTGTTGTTTTGAATGTTAAAGGAGTGAGTGTTGGATGAGTTAGTTCCTCCCTTAAAGAACTTCAATGTTCCTTTCTTGACGCAGGCTTCCTCCACTTGGATTCCATTTTCTATCAACTTGGAAAAATATGGTATGCATTGGAGCTTGAGCTGATGACTCATCTCACAATTTACATTGTCGATAAAGATCTCCATCTTTTCCTTTTCAGGCACGTCTCGAGGATATCTTGAAACCATGCATCTCCAACACTGAAGAAACACCATGAATATTTTGTTGTTCTTTTGTTTGGTGTTACATACATCCAACATGGTGATTGCGTGTTGAATATTATAGGAGTATTGTGTGATAAATTTTTTTACCAACTCATCAAATGATTTGATGGGAGGTGTAAATTTAGACAACCACTCCATTGTTTACCCTCCCAAACTTCTTGGGAATAGCCTCATTAGGTAAGTGTCATTGTGAGAAAACTTTAGGCTTATGGTACAAAATTCCCGAACATGATTGCGGGGATCACTTTTACCATCGTACTTGTCATACTTTGGTATATTTGAATTCGGGGGAAAAGGTACCATGTTTAATCTCCTATCAAAAGGATAAGGATAGATCTCATCCAAGAAGTATCGCATTGTGGTCCCTTGTTGCATGTCATGCATTTGCCTTTGCAGCATTTGGATTTGTTGTGTAAGAGTGACCATGGGTGCATTCGTACGTCGAGGGAGGGCTTCCTCCCTTTCATTAAGAATATCCCGAGTTTGGGCATGGTTGTGTTCGGGGGTGTTGTTTTGTTCATATATGATTTCTGAGTCATGTGTTTCTTCTTCTCTTTGTTGGTTTTGATAGGTGTAATTTCTAGACCTTTTTCTAAAAATTCATTCGTCTACATTCCTTAAGTTTTCAGTATCGAAATCTTCAAGAAGTCTAACTCCTTTGCTAGTTAGCATGAGTAGATATTTTTATTTGTCTGCTTTGATAAGTCTTTCCATGAGCCTTTGGAATGATGGGTTTTCTTGACACTCTTGGAGAAGTTCCTCGGTAATTTTTGTATCACCCATATTAGCATACTCATCAAAAGGGTTGGATAATCTACGACCCATACTTGATTCCGGTTGTGTTTCGCTTTGGTTTTTTTTCTGAGAGCGAGTGACAACGGGCATCTAATAAATTTCTATCGGAGTTCCTGGTGGTTTTTGGTGGTTCAAGTGGATAGAATATGTTCCTCAATAAAAAATTTCTGTTACAAAGGGGGTTTCTTCTTCTTCCTCTCTCTCAGGAGTTGGTGGTTCAGATCGAGCTTCGTTATAAGTGATACAAATTTGTGGGAATAAAATGGGGTTGATCCTTCCTCTATGATTTTAGCGTTGGTTGAATGCCACTTTTTGAATATAAGCTCTACTTCTCAAAGGTTCTTTGTCAAACTCGTTTGTTTTACCTTGAATATACAATTGCATGTGATGCAAGAATGCGCAATGTGATTTAAAGAGTTGGCGATTGATGTAGAGAAACTTATTCCTTTTTGCAAGTGCTTTAGAACTAGGTTGTCTCTTCTCCAACTTAGTTTTGTGATGAAGACTTGTTCTTCTCAAAATATGAGGAGTGGTCATTCACGAATGATCAATGGTTTCCTTTGATGTTGGATTGTGATACTTTGTTTGAAAACTCAAGCTTACTTTATCAAGTAGAGGTTTAGTTAGATTCGCCTCCATGACAAAGTGTGTCAAATGATATGGATAAAGTCTCCCAATATGGAAACTTGATTTGAAAACTTAAGTTTTAAACTTGGTATGTTGTTTGTGATAGGATCCGTTAGATGGTGGAACTTTGATCAATGTGATGGTACTGCCTGATTTTGTTGGATGAAGTCTTATCCCGAGCTAGTTTAGATTCAAAAAATTTGTTCTAAGGATGCTTATTTGATTTTGGAATTGTTTTCTCTGATAATCGGTTTTGAATTTTGACTGCTGGGTTTGACAGAGGACCAAAAAGGGTACTCACAACTGGTGATAAAATTTTCCCAAAATGCCTGGTTTGCTCTCTGTTTTTTCTAGGTTTTGAAAATGCGCTAAGGCAGAGACTGGATGCGTTAACTAATGGTTTAGATGAGCTAAGGAAAGTTCTCTATACGCTAAGCTACCTCTTATACGCACTGACTAAGATTTATTTGAAACTTTTTTGACTGGAAAGGTTACGCACTAATATGTCCCCGAAAAGCGCTAGTGTTGAGCTAAAAGCACTAAGATATGCCTCTTACGCACTAAGCTGATGTTAAAATGCACTAAGTCGGTATCGCAAAGCACCACTAAAAATTTACTTAGTCTGAAACTGGTTATGTGCTAATGTGAAGGTTGAGAGTGCTATATTTTGGTTCAGATGCACTGCAGAATGGTTGATATGCGCTAGAAAGTTGCTCCTATGCACTAAGCTACCCTGATTTCTTTGTTTCTATCATTTTAGGATTTTTAACACTTGTGTTTTTTATGGATGATTTTTTGAGAAATAAATTGCAGACACGGCACACAAATGAGATAACAAATTTTGCCTATGCTAGACAAATAGTGTATGTTTTGTGAGGATGTGTTCAAATCCCCGATGTTTTCACAGGTTTAGATAACAAATAAGACAAATCAAATAAACTATTTATTCAAGGGTTATCAACAATATCATAGCCCACTAGTCTCGATACTCCGTCAGCTCAAACAGCCATGTCACCCCCTAGGGGGTGCCCATTTTTTTGCCTTTTGCTAGAAATTAACTCAAAGTGAATTGCTTCACAATTGAGTAGTTATCTTGGGAGATATATGGTGAGTGATCTTGGGGGTGGATTCTTCCCCACCCTTGCACTATGATATTGAAGATGTTTGGATATTGACTCAGCTCAAGGTTTCTAGTGCTAAGGTTTTAATTAGGCTTGTGTTCGGTCTTTAGTGATAAACTCCCTCGGGAGGCTTCGCAACCTTTAGAACAAAGGCTTTACCTATCTTAAAGATACTAGGGAAAGGCTAATCACTGAGCAAAATTGTTGAAGGGGACTTTCATTAGCCTCCACTTTTGATTATAGTGGGTTGGAATACTTGGCAATAAAGTCATTTCCCACTTAGGTCATTCCCCTCTCACCGACCATTTAAATGGTGCTCTAAGAGAAACTCAGGAGGGCAGGCCTGCTAAAGGATTTAAATGTTTGAAATGAAGAAAGCATAAAAGAGTGGTTTGGACTTTTAGTCACCCAGTTAAGGGGAGAGCATATACCTTCCACTTTTGAGACAAGGCAAACAAGATTGTTCTTTTTAACTCTTCAAAGCAATGATTTTCTAACTTCTACTTGGAGATGTTGCTCCAAAAAGCATGGTGTTCTTTGTAGTTCCTCATAGAAATGATTTTCTATCTAAAAATGGAAATCCTAGTCAACAAAAGAAATTTCGATTTTGGTCAACAAAGTAGAGTCGATAAATGAAAAATTTCCTTTTTCCTTGCACAAAATAAATATGAGGCTCTTTTTATCCTTTGCAAAAAAAAGAAAATGGATCCTTTTATGCACCAAAGGAAGGTGAAGTTCTTTATACCTTTGCAAAAAGGAAATTTGTTTGTTCTTTTTAGACCCAAATTGGAAGTGTTTTTCCTAACTTGCAAGAATGAAAAAGGTTTGCTTTGTTGTTATTTTTACCTTGTAATGAGATTATTTTTATAACCCAAAGGGAGCTGTTGTATATTTTAAACCCAAAAAGACAAGTGAGATTCTTTCCAAATTTATAGAAAAGTGAATTCTTTTTACTTTAACTAGAAAGTTAAAAGAACTAAAATTCCTATCTTAACTTAATCTAAACCTGCAAGAAAGTGGTTAGCTACCTGCAAGAAGAAAGTCAGTAAAAACTAGAATCTGATGTGGGCTTATACAAGCCAAAAATTGTCTATCCTCGGTTACAGTGTTTTTTTTCTTTTTCTTTGTCAGAGCTATGTGCTAGCCCGCTGCACAGATGCACTACAAGAAAGTGCAGATGCGCTACAGAATGACTTCTATGCGCTAAGATGGTTACCAAATGCGCTGCTCTATTTGTCGAATGCATTATGAGGATAAAAAATAAAGCCAGAATATTAAGCACTAACAAAAAGTCTAAATGTGCTAAGGGACGAGTCTTACATGCTAAATAGTGTATTATAAGCGCTAACAAAAGGATGTTATGCGCTAAAGAAAGGTCCTAATGCGCTAAACTAGCCTTTCCACATGCTTGCAATATTGCTCCTGCATCAAAAATGATGTGACTAATGGGGTCTAGCCCCACGGTGGGCACCACAAATGTGTGCGGGAAATATGGTTAGCAAAAACATAAAAGTTCAATGCCAAAGTGTCCACACACCAATGGGACTCTTGGTGCAAGTTATGGAGCTATATTGAATAGCTCAACTTCCCAAGGGATGTTCCATTGTTCTCTATCTCACAGGATCCCTCAAGTCAATGCCTTTGCTCTTAGATCACTAAACAAAGTGACTTAGGAATGACAACTCCAAGAATGAGTGATGTTTGATTAGTTTAGCATGAATGCATTCCTAGATATGTATGATATTGAATCTATGATGATTTAAACTAGCATAAAAGATGATGATAAGATAAAGATTAGTAAACTTATCCTAGCATGATATACTAGTCTAATATGGATATGCTATGATATTTAAAATTACTTCTAAAATTCTATTAAGATGATTTTATCAAAGAGAGGGTAAATGCTTAGTAAAATGACTATAGATTAGATGCATGAAACTTGGATGTGTTTGTGAGAGAATGAGAGCTCTATTTATAGGAAAAATAGGGCAATGGATGGTCAAGATTGGATAAACTTAACAAGGGCCAGGATTGAAAGTTATCAATCCATGTTCACAATTCTCACCAATGAAATGGTGACAATTGTCAACAAGACACTGCTTGAGAGGAGATGTAAGAAGCATTAAATGATTGAGAAGACATGAAGGTTACCTTAGGAGGTAAGGTTAATGTTAGATTAGAGTCATCCATTGGGTAAAGCTTTTATCCAAGGGGTAAACTCTTGTGCAAAGGTTAAAGTGATAACCAAGGGTAAAGCCATGAATGCTTGATGAGACCCCTGGGTTAGATGAAGGTTGAGTTAGGCAAAAAGTTTATAACCATGCCAAAAGGTTGAGTTAACCATTAATGGTTATGTATGAGCCTTTAATGGTTTGGAAGACTTTGAGGGTTAACTTGTTGAGGACATAATGCCTTTAATGATTTTCAAAGACTTTGAGGGTTTGAAAAGTGACTTCCCTTTGCTAAGAGATGTAACAATATTTAGGAGATGGATTAGGCTAAATTAGAAGTGATTAGAATAATCTAGAAGGGGTTTAAGGAGGCAAGTGGGATATGTAGGAAAATGCAACTAGATGGAGAGGAATTTTAATTAAAATAAATTACTTTACTTCAATCAAAAAGGAAAGAACTTGCATAAATACAAGCGGGGGTTTTTAAATAAATAAATTAGATTTATTTACTTGCAAGGATCAATTTAATTAAATGTAAATTTAATTAAAAGGCGAGAAAGGGGAATTAATTAAATAAATTGGTTTATTTAATTAAAGGATTAGGTGAATTTAATTAAATAAATTGAGATTCATTTCATTAAATAGAGGAATGAGGTTAAAATGAATATTAAATATTCACTTAGGAAAGTGGTCAGATTTATATGTCTACAGGAACATCTTATTCTGTGAAAGCAATACGGGTACCATTAGCTAAATTCCCTACCATGGTTTGGAAATCATTTTCATCTATATCTCTGTCAACTATTGAATCTTGAAGTGCTTTATCCAATATCACTTTGTGATTTGGTGATACACATAATAGTTCAAAGAGTGATATCTGGGTTGGGGTACTATTTAGTTGCTCAACCACATTATAGGTCCCTACTGTTGGTGATGGGTTGGTTGGTACTCCTTGTAAAGTTACTTTTGATCTACGAGTAACTACTGCATAGTCTCTATCTCTTGGATTTATTGTGATTGTAGCCACTGTATTATCTCTTGTGAGGGACCTGTTTCCAACATATGTTTTGTTATCAAGGTTCATTTCATATCCCATCCTATAGTCATTATGTGCAAGTCTGATATCCATGATTTGTGTGATAAGTTCATCTTCAAACCATCCTAGATAAAATGGTTCTTCCTGTCCCCAGTCCATAAGACAGATATTCTTGTCTTCATCATATTTTGGTGCTTCTGACATCATGCAAATTTGGTTATCATAGTCATAAGTCACTTGAGGTTGCTCATCATCATCAAGTTCTTGTTGTGAAGTACCCTTTACTACATCTCCTGAGCTAATAGCATGAATAGTATAGTCATACGAGACTTTTGTGTAGTTAGTTGTGTTATCTTGTGTTCCCGATGTGGATGCCTTCCCTTTATCATGTTTGACTAATGGATCCTTAAAGATGGTGTGATTTGTGTTTGCTGAAGTTTTGTTGGTGTCAATTATGATGTCACCTTGATCTATCATGTCTTGAATTAACTTTTTTTTAATTTATATCTACTTGCAATTTTGTGAGCTTTTGTATGATGATCTAGTCACAAAAATCATTATCATTCCACCATGTAGGTTTGAAAGGATTTGGTTCATATACTCTAACTTATGGTAAAGTGATCATATTTGTCTGTATTAACTTTTTTAATGCTGATTCAATAGGTTCCCCTAGAGGTGTGTAATTCATATTTGGAGCATTTACCATTGGGAATTTTGTGTTGGTAGTTTGTGCAGCATTTGCGTTGGTCTACTGTGTTAGTCTCTATATGTGGACTAAATGATTGACTTAGGCCTTGTAAAGACAAAATTGGTTGAGCCTGTTCATTGTACGAGCATCTACAACGTCATCATTGGTCACATTCTTGTTTCTTGACCAAAACTTATATTTATCATTGTTGTTGTTATTCCCATATTTTATGATACCTTGTTCTACTAGTCCTTTCTCGCACTTTAAGGCTTTTTTAGTGATTTGTTTAAATATGGTCAAAATTGTATTTGTATTGGGTACTTAGTTTTACGGATTAAGTTTTCTGTAAACATGTCAACTTGCTCAGCTTCAGGAATAATAGTCTTGCACCTTTTGTAGAGAGCTCTCCATCTTTGTATGAAAGATGCAAATGTTTCATTCTCATATTGTTTTGTGGCACATAGGTCCATAAATGTAACCGAGGTTTCAATGTTATGTGAGAAGTTAGCAATGAAATGTTCCGCTAATTCACCCCATGATGTGATCGTTGGTGGGAGATGTGAAAACCACTCCAAAGCCAAACCTCTGAGACTTTTTGGAAGCAATCCCATTAGATACGTGTCTTTAGTTGCAACCTCTATACATGCAGTGAAAAATTCTCTAATGTGATCTCTAAGATCACCTTTCCCTCGGTATCTGTCAAATTTCGGTGTTTCAAAATGTGGTGGGAAAGGCGACATGTATAATGTGTGATCAAAAGGATAAGGACGTAAGTCCTACATTGTATAGCTCTTTTTATCATTACTGGTTTTCATAGTTATCATTTGTTGTTGCAGATTATGTACTTGTTGGGTCAAAATATATGTTTGAGTCAGTGGTACACTTTGCGCATGTATATTTCCCACAAAAGGATTTGTGGTAGTATAAATAGGAGGTTGTTGAAAGGTACCATAATTATAATTCTGTGTGTTATGGCTTCCGCTAGGTACTGTGAAATAAGAAAAATGTGAGCCCAAGTTTGATTGGGTTGTACTCATTGTATTAGTGGAACCTGGGTTTGTATTCTGATGACTGTATGTAGATCCTATGGAATAGGAAATCGGAGGTTGAGCTGCACTTGTTGTATGAGAAATTTGTGTTTGAATTGGCACCACAACACTTAACATTACTGGTGTAGTTTGAGAGGCTATGATAGCTTGTGTTTGTGCACTAACGTTTATTGTTGAGGATGATGCACTTGCTTGAGAAATCGTATTTGACACGACATTTGTTTGTATAGATGATGTTGGTGTATTTTGAGAGAAACTTGAGGTCATTGTTTGTGTTTGTGTTACATGTGGTATTTGACTGCTATTTGGACCTAAAGTAGTTCCTAGTGGTAAGATTGTTGTGACATCAAAATCTTTAGGTAACTTGGCACCATTTTGTAATAACAACGAGAGATATTTGTCCCTGTCATTGTGTATAAGAGCATCTAGAGTCATAATGTGGGTCTTGTTGAGTTGACTCAATCTCTTCGCATGTTAAATTTTTTCTAGCTCGTGTATTGTGTGCATTGCATGAGGATTTGACCATTGCGTGATGGAATACTTGATATGTCCATGTTCCAAGTTGGATTAACTGATGGGTCATTGTTTGGGTCCATTTTACTCCTTGCCTTTTGTGACCTTGTGATGGGAATTTAAGACCTCTATATGAGGATGCTTTAGAACCTAATGCAAGACGACAATAACGCAAGACTCTAGACCTAAATGTAGAATATGCAACACTAGACCAAACTCTCTATTGGGGATTAGGACATGAGACTTGTTGAGTACTTTGAGATTTTTGCAATGCAAGTTTTTCAATTTCTTCTCTCAGAAGTTCTACATCAATTTCTCTATCAATTCTACAGAAAATTTTATACTCTCCATCTAGCTCGTACTTGACTCCTATGTATTGAGGCGCGCTTGTCTTTAATTTCCAAACCAAGTTATCTAAGCCTTCAATAATTTCTCATTGACCATCATTTGGCACTAGATTAGGTTGCTCAAAGGGGATCAAACCATCACCTGGGAGACCCATTAGGACACATGCTATGACTTGCTACGATGAATATACAAATGATGATGGACTAAGACAAATGTATATGAGGTATAATAAGAACTAATTATGAAGACAATGCAAGGACTTATGCAAAGATTATGAGGACGTAAATGATGATGATAATGAGGACGTAAATGAGGACTATGCAAGGACTTATTCTAAGGACGTATATGAGGACGATAATGAGGATGTAAATGAGGACTATGCAAGGACTTATTCTAAGGACGTAAATGAGGACTATGCAAGGACTGCCTATGATCACAAGTATGTAAAATTTTGGAGTTTGTAGGATTGTCAGATGTTTCAAGGTAAACTTTGTTTCAAGTAATTTTGTTTGTAGGAAAAGTTTGTTGTTTTTTAAATCTGAGAATAGTTGTTTGAAGATAGGTATAGCTGATTGAACTGTGTTCTGACCAACTCTGAGATTTCATAGATACGTGAGGTAGGACCTAAAATAGACCAAATACTGACTCAATAGTGGTCTGGTACAATGATACACATAAAATTACATAAGAAAATCTTAGGCTAGAAAGTGGAAACCATTTAATGGGCCCCCGCAGCAAAATACTGAAACAAAACGAACAAATAGAGAGTCTGGAAGCACTGGCTCCACTCCATGACACACACTTCTTGGGCATGCGAGTCTCTCTTACCCTGAAGATTCGAAGATCTTATCACCGAATATTTTTTGTCTCATTATGCAAGGTACATGGAGGGTATCTATGGGGTACAATCCGCACACCCGAAACCAATAAACGTGGGATTTGGGCTACTAAGTTGGTTCTTATTGTAAATTTCAAGGGATCCCGATCCAACGACATATTCTTAGAGCAAGCCACTTAAGACTTTAGTTAAGCTTATCAGTGCAGGGAAGGCCCCCACATACGTCGAATTCACTCAACACTCTAGCCGCCTAACCAGTATATTTATATAGCGACTTGAAAAATCGGCTCGAGAGTATGCTAGGAGAGATGATATCCCCAACGCATCCCAATTTGAAGTACCTTTGTGGGGTGATGAAATCCCCAATCAAAGATACCCCTCACTACTAAAATGAAAAAGTGGGTGTTGTTATCACCTTTCCCTTTCTCCCAAGACCTCGAAGGCGGGTGGAAAGGTAGTTAATGCAACAGTGGGTCCACCCCAAACACAATAAAAAGTTATTTCCCTTAAAAAAGGTGAAGTGTGAGTTATTCTATTGATAAGCCTGATTCACGTTCATTTTAAAAACCCAAACTTAGGTGTGAGATACGTATGTAGGTGTGAAAGCATGCATGTCAATTTTAACCAGATTTATTTTAAGCCCCAAACTGAAGTGTGAAAGCATGCATGTCAATTTTAACCAGATTTATTTTAAGCCCCAAACTGAGGTGTGAAAGCATGCATGTCCATTTTAACCATATTTATTTTAAGCCCCAAACTGAAGTGTGAAAGCACGCATGTCAATTTTAACCAAATTTATTTTAACCCCCAAACTAAACTGTGAAAGCATGCATGTTAGTGATTTCTACAAATATTCAATAATGATCCAGTCTTCTCTATGATTTCGCCACATGCTGCAAAGAGAGAATCAGTAATCCCAGAAAACACACAGAAAACAACAAATCAAACTTTTCATTGAACAAATGCATAATTATACGTGAGCGAATGTGTGACTCTGTGTTGGTGATTGCATTATTTTGTGTTGGCGATTGCGTAATTTGTTAGACATAATGTACCATTGAGAGGGGGTGAATCAGTGGCTCTCAAACTTTTCCCTTTAAACTATCCTCTGTGAATATATTGGTTAAATAACTCAATGCAGACTTACCGGTTAGAGGGGAGACAAACACAAATGCAATCATACTCAAGGAGACAACACATAACACCAGCATATACGAGGAAAACCCAAGATGGGAAAAACCTCAGTGAGAAATGTTGTTGGAGACTACTGCTCCAATCCAACCTCACAATGAATCTCTGATTACAATGTTTAGGGCACCAACCCTTGATTTTAAGGCACCAACCCAAGGAGCACCTGCCCCTAATTTAGGGCACCCACCCAAGGAGCTACAACCCCTGCACCAAGCTCCAACTCAGTGAATACAAAACATAATCATTTACAAATTAATAACCTTGCTACAAATGGATTTTGTAACACTTCTGTAAATCTTTCTCGTGGATCTTCTATCCAGTTCACTGTCGGTTCTCTGTCTGTCGATTATACTCTTTGTTGATTCTCTCTTCTCTCAACTGTTCTACTACTCTCCATCGGTACTATCTTTTGTCGGTTCTCTACTTGCCTTCTCTACACTCTTCTGTAACTCTTCACTATCGGTTTGGTCACAACCAGTTACCTCACTGTTGTTGGTTGAACTCTTCAACCCTAGTCTCTCTCACACTCAGTCTCTCTTCTAATACTCGTTGAGTACTTGACTGATTTCTTCTCGCATGTAGCAACACTCTCTCATTCAGCAACCCAAACAATATCTTTGGCTCACATACTTATAGCCAGATTTTCCTGCCAAGACATGAGTTTGAACAATGGCATGGTTAGGGTTTCCGCCATGCACTGAATCTGCATCCGATCTAATCTATGATCATCGTGACATATCAAATCCAATCTGATATCATGTCCTTGATTGGTGTTCAACACTCAATCAATGAACATCGCCCATCTGTTTACCCTATGAAACACGTATTCTCTCTTTCGCCCTCTATAGCATGTTTTTTGGTCTTTTGTTTGATCGATCACATGAGTGATGCAGTTTCCTTCACCCACTTCGATTTGCAAGATCGGCCTTATCTGTATCTCTATAGATTCCTTCATCTCGAGCCGCAATCCTTTGCTTTTCTTCCTCGGGCCTTGTAATCATCATAAATGTCGACCAACCGCTAGCTACCTCCCCGACACGACGCTTCACTGACCTCTGTGAGCTTGCCAGTTCAACTCCACATGGCTCCTTTGTCGACATCCTTTGGCTCCTTTGTCGGTCTAGACAAGATCA
Organism: Cryptomeria japonica; assembly: GCF_030272615.1. Taxonomy (NCBI): domain Eukaryota; kingdom Viridiplantae; phylum Streptophyta; class Pinopsida; order Cupressales; family Cupressaceae; genus Cryptomeria; species Cryptomeria japonica. The sequence goes on along the minus strand of NC_081406.1, from coordinate 601,043,203 downwards.
CCGACCTACCACACAACTGGGTTCATCTACTGATTCACAGACCCTGCCAGTTATACCCTAACCGGTCTACCTTCAAACTTGCACTCTTCTTCTCTCCCAGTGAAGCACCAAAACCACTTATCACATATGCCAACTTACCTCATGATCACCTTCATCAAATGGGAGCCTTCTGCATTTGCACTTTGTCAGCATTATCGATGGACATACTTACCAATAAACACCTTCATGACACCATGTCATCAAACTTCAACTGACTACATCTTCAATCTGGCCATTGCCCTCTATCTGCAGCTGCTCATCCTTGCCTTCTTCTTCATCAGCCCAAACCATATCTCAACCAGTTTGTCAAAGTGATAAACCCATCACACTTCATCTATCTACATCTGTGCTAACACCTTTCTTCACCACTAGACCAGTTCAACTATCAACATGTTTGTCAAAGTGACAAACATATCCTTCAATCTCTATACCGACAACTCATCAGTGTCTACCCAGCTAATCTGGTGCATGTTCTTGATCTTATGTACCTGAGACATCCTTTTGTTTCATCGATAGATCCGATGTGAGCCTTCAATCACCTGCCTTCTACTTATGTCTTATCTCATGAAACTAAGATGCATACTTTGCATAATAGGATATAAGCTCCACTTACTAGTGGGAGTGGATCCTTGTCATCTGTATCTTGCAATGCACTCATGTGGCTTCCCTATTTGTGCAACATATCTTCAAACAGGCACATGTGATCCGATTGGGCACACTCATTATCAGTCATCACTTCACATGGTGACTGCATCTCTATCTGGTGGGAGTCCTATTATTCTGCATCCACACAGCATACTGGTGACCTGTACATCCTTCTCCTCTTGTATTGATGCGATTTAGAAAACACTCTGCCTCTTAATCACAATCAATAGTTCAACATCTCGCTCATCTTGCTTGTATACTAGTCATAAGCTTGCCGGTTGGCAACTACTCACTTGGTTGATTTATCTTCTCCATGTCAACACATCACTTACCAGTTGACATATTCTCCTTACCGGTGATAGACTATACCAGAGACCTGTCCATCTCTTCCACACAAGTCAAACATTGACTTGTGTACCAGTGACTCCAAAAGTCATTCTATTGAATGACATTCTCTCCCTTACCTTACCAGTGCACTGCAACACAAGGTGATATCAAAGATATCTCATTCTGTATGCATCCATGACAATGTTGTATATTCATCTCTTATACCGGTAGCCCTCTTATACTGGTTGAAATCAATGACAACTCAATGCCAACATAATTCTGACAGAGCGAATGCGGTGTACTGACAGAATGATTGCGTGAAAATGTCTAGGCGAATGTGTAAATGACAAACATACAACAACAAAAAAAGACTAAATTTGATCCAAAACCTGCAAAACAGACTGTGATGCCTTAGCAAGATCTCTCATCATCCATTCTATATTAAGAAAATCATATTTCACTCTATATGAGAGAACTAGGCTATTGTATCTATCAATGGTTGTCTAGTCCTCTAGATCTTGTATATTCTTTTCTACCTTTACGATTTGTTGATAACGTCTAGCTTGCCTCCTTTGTTCCTTTGTCCTCCTAGCACCTGAAATCTTAAATTGTACCTTGTGTGCCATAAGATGTCATAATTAAAGCATCAAATCAGGGTAAAGAATACTTAGATTCAACAAATTTCATACAGAATTAGAACAAAGGACTAAAAATTAAAAATTAAGACAAACAAGACGCATAAATATTTTCGTCTAATGTGTAACGATGCTTGGTCAATAGTGTGATAAGATAAAGACGATTGTGTGATGGGTTCCACACAAATGCATGACCCTGAGTTGTCAATTGCGTGATCCTATCTATGCGATTGTGTTATTGTTGAATCCGCTTTGCAATCCATACAAAACCTACAAAAAAAATAAAAATTGTACGAATTGCAAAAATCACATAGAAAATAGAGAAGGTTAATTAGTTGTTGATTCACGTCAGGTTCACCAAAATGTGTATGCTAAAATTCATCTAAATATTTAATCAAAAACAAAGGGAAATCATGAATCCCTATTCAATTATAGAATTTAAAACAAACATCAATAAAAATAGATGCATAATAGAATAAATCTAAACAATGTAAAACTCCCTATTGTGCATCATAGCTTCCATTGCTCTTCTTCTCTTTGTGGTATAGTGGCTCTCAGATATCGTGTTGGCAACCTGCAATTGACACAAAGATTCGAAGTTCATGATTGTTGAAAATGGAGATTGAATGCTCAATTTATTGATTATTGGAGATGATGGATTGAGAGGTGGAACAAATTGATTAAGAGGTGGAACTCAGGTGAGCTCACATGTTGATTGATAGTTGAACTACTAATTTGGAGGTGGAACAAAATAGATTGAATAGATTAATTGAGTGAACTAATTAAGAAAAAAGTTGATTGAAAGATGAAAAATGGGGGATTGGAGGAAATAAAGAGGATGAAATAGTTAACTGATTGAAATTTGTTTGAGAGCTTTATTTAGAAAAAAGCTAACTAAAAGATAGAAATAAGAATTGAAAGGATAATTGAATTAATTAATTGATTGATTGAATTAATTAATTTAGTATGTGCTTGCACTTTGACTTTGATTTTCAATTTAATCTTTGCATGAGATTTAATTCAAATATTGAATTTATTTTAAATTCAATTTGTTATTTGAATATATTTAGAACTTGACTTTGATTTTCAATTTGGTTTTTGAAATCATACACATGCATTTGAAATTAGAAGAATGTGAATTTGAATTTGAATTTGAGAAATTTAATGAAATTAGGATTTGGGGGTTTGGAATTTGAATTAGAAGAAATATGAATTAGTTAATTAAAATAATTTAATTATTTAGAAGTTGAATTTAATTAAATAATAAAGATTATTTAAATTAAAGGATTAAAATCACAATTAATTAAATAATAAATATTTAATTAATTAAGAAAAGGGTTAATGATAATTGATTAAAGATAGAAATTGAAAATGAAATTATTTAAATAATAAAGATTATTTAAATTGAAGGATTAAAATCATAATTAATTAAATAGTAAATATTTAATTAATGTTAGAAATTGGTTTAAATGATTAAACGATGATGAAGAAATATGAGATTAGAAGAATAAGATTAATTAGCTTAATTAATGAATTAATGAATTATTTAATCAATTAGATGAATAATTAGTACATGATCAATGAGACATTTTTAGGTGTCTACAATAGGCTTTATGATCTTCAAAGGAACAAAGTGTAACTCTTTTCACATATCATGGCATTGATGTTTCTTTCAAGGTAACCACATTAGTGGCAGAGCTAGAAGAGAAAGAGTGTGGTCAGGGTTGGCCCGGGCTAAGCACCGGATAGAGAGAGATTTCTAGGCGGATCGAACAAAAATCGATATGTTTCTTAGTTTCATTGATTATAGTGGATCTTTGAGTTATTCATGTTTTATGAGTTTCTAGGGATCAATTATGGTTCAACATACTATACATTTCTGAGTATTTTTATATATTCTTTAATTTTCTTGAAAGTGTTGATTGGAGTGGATCTTGAATTATCCATATTCTTTGTAATTTTTCATGGATCTGTTATGATTCTATTACCCCTTTTTTTCCCGAACCAATTTTGGTACATAAGTTTGTTTTTAATATTTTAATTGCGCTTCTATTTTAGAAATGGGATTTTTTTTAGGGCATTGAGGTTTGCACTCTTAAATAGTTTGTGTGTGTTTGGTTTTCATTTTAAAAGAATTTATATTTTTAAATATCTTTATTATTATTGAGTTTCTTCGTTAAGTGATTTTGTAACATTAGTCTGGGCAATGCTCCAATGATGCGGTGCTAGCCCTTGCTTAGCCGACTACCTATCTTTTCAGTCTTGCCCTTTGGCATATAGTAATAGCTTGCATAGAGCATTTGCTCTTTTCTTTCTGGAATGGTTCTCATCCTTCTCTGGTATTGGTTTTGTTGTACGAAAATGCGACAATACAAAATCTCTATAGGGAATACATTTGAATGGTTCACCGTCTCAAAAACCTCGGCAAATTTTTTCCAGTACAAAATTTTCTGGCATTTATTTACTAATTCGACCTGAGACACTTCCTGTGGAAAATCTGACATGTTTTAGCTATGTGAGTGGAAATACGTGAACGGGTAGACAAACTGTACGTATTTTACGCCAAGTATTTTCCAAACCCGAGATCTTAGAAAAGCGAAAATCGGGGATGAAAAATCGCGAGTAAAAACGATCAGATAAGTAGCCTCCCACATGCTTGGAAGTAAATGGTAGATCAATTTTTCACAAGTAGGCATTGTATTTGTATAGGAAACTGTGTGGGCAACGTACAAAACTGTGTGGGAAATTAAGACCTTCCAACATATTCGTAGTTCTCGTCACTTAGCACATACAACCAGCGAGAAAAATCTAAAGGACGAAAGTGTTTGAATCATCTTGCTTTGGCTGTAATGAATTTTGAACCACTGATTTTAAATATTAGTCTGTCCATCTCAAATAAGAGATGACTTCGGCATAAAAACTATTTATTACCAATAATAATGTAAATTAATTGATTTTAAAATATAAAATTCTAAATACAAATATATGCAAATTAATTTGAAAATATAAATTATAAAAAAAATTACAATAAAAAATAATTTTACAAGATATGTGAACAATTAATTTAGAAAATTGATTGTTAAGTTTTATGTAGTTCAGAAGGTGTGATTGTGGAAGTTGCTTAAGTGGAGCTCGTGCTAAATGTTCAGCAAGAAAATGTTTTCTATTTTGTAAATATAATGTTTCTCAGAGTTGTAAGGTTAACACCAAGAGCAATCTTATGTGTGGGATAGTTTGAGTTATATAAGGCAAGTTTCTTTTCTCTTGCATCATGTAAATAAAGTTTCTTTCTCAAATCACGTAAGGAATGTTTCTCTTAGGTTGTGTTATGTGAGGAAAGTTTCTCTTCTCTTTCATGATTGATGTTTTGTCCAGAGGACTATATATGTAAGACCGTTGTGTGATTGGTTTCATGTGAATTTGCTTCTTTGTTCTGTTAATTAACCCAATATATTAACTGTTACAAATCAGATAAATAAACATTGTTCTTGTTTTTTTTTGTGATATTTGTTGAGCAATTAATTTATTGTTGGTTTATAGAAATTAACATGATTACATTGAATACATTCATCAAAATATTTTGTTGTTGATATAATGCCCCAAAACTCTACACCTTAATCAATTTCCTCTACAATGATGTGATGCATTCTGGTGCTAATATTTTTAGATGTCGTAACAATATTATCCCTTCATCCTTGGATTCGTGTTCTTTAGATGATCCATCTTATCAGGAGTATACTGATAGTGATTTATGTGAGCTACATTCTTTCGTACACATAGATATTGTTTATGATGATAGTTCTCTTAGATCTCATCTTGACTTTAATTAATCGATAGGCTTCCTCTGCGAGAAAGCTCGCATACGAATGACTTGCAAGCCTCTCTCACGTTAAACTGAACAGTTGTTTCCCATTTCAATTATTGGTTTCAATCACCAAGAGTTGGTATTTAGCGTGATGACTGAGAGTTGGTATTTAATATGAAATCTTCTATACAACTGTAGATACTTTTCAAACCGTATCAAAGCTAAATCCAACGGTAGATATCATCATTACAAAATCACTGACACAATAGTAAGTGAGGCATTTGCAGATTTGCAGGAAGCCAAGGCACTGTTGGAGTGTAACCCACGTCTTCCAAAATATTCATCCCTTGGAGTTCTCAATTCTCTACATTATTCAGCTGCCCAAGGACACAATGACTTTACAATTCATTGTGTTGTATTACAGACAGTGTCAAAATGCTATATTTGATATTGAAATTTGAATAAGCAGATTGTCTCTCTCCTGCTTGAATCTGGAGTAGAAGTAAATATCAGGAACTACTGTGGTCAGGTAGGCATTAAAGATTTTGCACAAATCTTACTTTTTCATTAATTTGATCCACCAATAATGTTTTTAATACAAAGGAATTGCATTCTGTTTCATGCTCATTGGATTGAAACTTCCCACAAGTGCTAATGTCTGTTTGTGGACCATTGGCAAGTGCACACAATATGACCAAAATCACAGTGAAATGATGATTTAGGACTGTGTTTAATGTGTGGCTGCGAAAAGAGTTCAGTGTTGATGTAAATTTTCTCCATGCTATAGAGCTATTTGCATGGTTTAATCCGAGGGCAAATTTTAATTTAGTTATAATACTAGTATCTTGGTATTTTATTTTATTTTTTTTATGGAGGTCCAGACCTGTGAGCAGGACAGCCCAACACGGGCATGGAGCCCGCGAGCTGTCAGATCAGTGGGGTACGATCCCGACCTCATCCCTTATGATGTCGGAGCCTTGCACTCAGCAAGTCTTGATTCCTGGTGGGCTCATTTTGAACCATTCAACTTCACCAGTAGACCAAGAGCCCATTGACTCCCGGTATAATTTTAATGCATAATACAGCCACTTTAAACTTTGCATTTTTTTGGCTTGTTTAATATCTTCATCCTTTTGAAACACTATAGACAGCATTGATGCAAGCTTGTAGATATGGTCACTCGAAAGTGGTTTACACACTAGTGTTGTATAAGGCAAATGTAAGATAACCTCAACCATGTTATCAACGTCCTTTGTTGTGTTTATTCTAGAACAAGATGTCACCAATACTAAGGGTTATTCTCATTTAAGTTTCTAGCATTGCAAGTCAACAGAGAAGACTACCTTAATGGCCAAATAGCTCTTCATTTTTTAAAATTTTGCAGCTGTAGCTGCACAGCACAGGATAGGATCCAATGCACAGAAGATAAAACAGAGCAGCTAAAAAAGGAAATTGTATTAATTCATTGTCATTTACAATATAAAAATACATGCTTTTATACAATAGCAACCACCGCATGATCATAAAATTTACAGTGGAAATAAAGGCAACCACGGGGGGTGAAAGAGGCGGAGAAACCAAGCCTAACACCCTGTTCGTATTAGTTAGCTTATGCATAGAGCGCACAGAGCATGCAAATATCATGCAATCATAAGTTTTGTATAAGTTACAGCCTTAGCGTAAGGAGAGCATGCATCAACAATTATCAGTAAGTTACAAAATAAGAACTACAAGTAAAGATGCGCTAACACATTTTGCAGTAGTAAATGTTCATTCTCGATGTGTAAGACTTCTTTTTGCTGATGTTGTGCCTACGCTACCCAGTTTCCGCCATAACATAAGGACGGGTGCATCACAAGAAGGTCCACTAGTTGAATATGATCCAAGGCAAGTAGCATTTAATTTGTTGACCTCAATTTGAACAGCTGTCTTGAAAAGAAATTTTAACTTCCATGGTGTATTGTTTCAATCCTTGCTCTAGGATTGTGAACAGAACAGCAGATGGAAGTATTACTGCACTTCACATGGCAGCACTTAATGGGCATGCAGAATGTGCATAATTACTACTTGATTTGGGGGCCAACGAATCATTTTTCACTATTCAAAAGATGGGTCAACAATTGATCTGATAGGTAATTTAGAGTCTTAAGATCGAATCTCTTAGCCTTGCCAGCCAATTTTCAACTTTACTTAATTGATTTTTTTGAAAGATTTGTGGTAAAGATTATGAAGATGTCAGGTATAATTGTAGTTATTACTGAAGTATAAAAGAATACAACACAAATTTTAACTATTAATTTATAAGACAATACAATTCGATAAGACTGGAGATTCCAACGTCTTGATTTTCTGCATTTTGAGAGATGCAAATAGCACACCTCTTCATTATGTTGCTTTTGCCTGGAAATGTTCAATGTTGCCAGGTAAAATTGCTTACATCCAGATACTGATAATTAGCTATTAAGCTTTAGCAAGTTGATTATTTTGAAAATTAAATAGGATGCATTTGGGATGACAAATACTTTCGAAAATTTAGATGCAAAGTGTTCGTGGAGCATGTTGTAGTGTTCAAAATGCTAATGGATACATGTCCTATGCCTGTAGTACTGCTAAGTTCTACTCCCCGATGCATTGTGAAGTTTCAAATTTTATATTTGGTTGCAGTGTTTCCAAGCCATTAAAGTTGATGTCAAATAAGAAATATTGGGAAAGTAAAAGTTACTATTTTTTTTGGAAGGAGTGCCGAGAATTACTATCGTTATTACCTACAAGTTCTTATACAACTATAAAGTAAAACACAACACAACATTTGGATATGTAATGTACTTGGTGTACACACAAGATTTGTAGAGGAATAGGAAAATGCAAGTAATAAAGACATATTGAAAATTGTCTATAGAAGACATTTCCTGGACTAGTTGAGCAATAGAGAGTGAAAAACATATATTGAGAATTGCCCATGGAATACATATGTTGTAGGACCATGTCATAATGACAGCCAAACTTCTCAGCTAGTTGATTTTCAAGTGTTATATGCTACATTATCATGGTACCAATGTCTTGTAAAAATGCAGTGTAATCTCCTGAACAGAACCCTCTTCTATGTTGTATGATACTAGGGGCAGGAGTTATATATGCCAGACACCTTTATCAACAATTAAGGTCACTACCCAATTTTGCTATCAATCTCTTCTTATGCTAGTTAAGGTGTGGTGCTTTGTTAGTCACTTGTTTTTTGGGGCTTTGAAAGATGAAGATCACAACACCATTATTGTATTCACACATCGCCCCATTGCAAATGGGGACCCCTACTTTTTTACTTTCTAGGGTTTGTTTCTACGTCTTTTAGGGTTTTGTCTATTAGCCTTTACATTTTGAGTGTCGCCAGGGGGATCACTAGGATGGCAGGCTCTGCTTGAGCTAGGGGGAGTCAGCAGGTGCTCCAGGTTAGGGTTTCTTTGAAAGTCTTCCTTAGGCCTAGTTTTGCTCTCGTTGCTAATAGTGTCTTGTTTAAGTTTCAGGAGGTCAATGAAGCTTGGTGAGTGAATATCATCTTTGAAGATTCGAGTTAGGTCATATTGGTAAGTGATGAAGTGTGGAATGTCATCCTGATCTTCAAATGTCCTGAAATTTGGTTGTCTGGAATGTCATCCTGATCCTGAAATTTGAGTAAGTCTGGAAAATTGAAGAATCCTCCAAAAACTAGATTTTGCATTATAACTCCTCGAGGTCCGAAACCACTCTCAAACATCCTGATAGTATATATGGAATGTAACTTAAAGTATAAGAAAGAAGAAAGATATAAGGAAATGTCACTTATACTTAAATGTTATATTCCATATATGAATCCTGGCAGAGAGACCAAAATGTCAAATTTCACTCCTCCAATGCGAATTTCAATTTCGCTCCTAATCCTTCCAAAGGGTCCAGAGCGAATTCCTCTATAGGACATTCTAGTTTGATCCAAACTTAGAACTAACTCATTCACAGGCATTATTGAGGGCTTAACACTTATTTGGAGTGAAGAAATATGAAAATGAAGTCATGATTTGAGCATAAGGAGGAATTTCGCTCCCAACCCTTCCAAAGGGTCCAGAGCGAAATTCATATGAGACCCTTTTTTTCTTCACAAAATCTTGAAGTGAATGCTAACTTGGATTGGAGGATGATCAGGAGAAGCTTAATGAGTTATATCCAAGACAAAGAAGGGGAAAAAAAGTGAAAATGAGCCTAGAAGGAAAATTTCGCTCCTAACCCTTCCAGAGGATCCAGAGCGAAATTCATTTTTTCTCTATTTTGCTCTTTAACTTGACCGAGTTTGGAGCTTCTAAGGAATGATTTGGGGGACTTGGATGCATATTTTCCTTGGAGAGAGGGTTTGAAGCAATAAAATGATGGAAATCAACCTAGAAGGAGAATTTTGCTTCTGACCCTTCCAAAGGGTCCAGAGCGAAATCCTCCATTTGACCTTCTTTTTTGCCTTAAGCCCTAGGTTGGCCTTGTCTGGAGTGAGTTTGATGGTGGATTGCCTTAATTAGGGTGGAAGGAAGTTGAATTGATCACATTTGAGGAAGAATTGGATGAATGAAGTGGAAAATTAACCAAGAATGAGGATTTCGCTCCTAACCCTTCCAAAGGGTCCAAAGCAAAAATCCCCATAGACCTCATTTTCTTCCCTGTTTTGGCCAAGTTCTTAGTTTCGAAGGCATGTTGGAAGGTGGATTGATATGTTGTTGCCTTGGGAAGTGATTGAAAGCATTAAAAGATGAAGATTTTGCCTAGGGGATGAATTTCGCTCCTGACCCTTCCAAAGGGTCCAGAGCGAAATTCTTCATTAACCTCATTTGCTTCCTTGAGCGTAGAATGATGTTTTTTTTTCCTTACAAAGAATATTGGAGTTGAAAAGATGAAATATCAAGCCTAGGATGTGGATTTCGTTCCTGACCCTTCCAAAGGGTCCAGAGCGAAATTCCCCAAAACCTCTCATTTCTCTCAAATTTATGCCAAGACAAGTGTGGGTCAGGGTGAGCTAGGATTGGAGATGTCCTTGGGCATGACTTTGAGTTGATAGTAATCAACAAATGTGAAGGAATTGAGCAAAAACTAGGATTTCACTCTTGACCCTTCCAAAGGGTCTAGAGTGAAATTCCTAAGATCACCTATTTCCCCTTCAAAACAAGTCAAAATTTTGGTTTTTATGGCCTAGAGAGGAATGGAGTAACATTGCCTTGACCTTTGAGGTGAATTGAAGTGGAAGAATGAAGGAATGAGCTCAAGAACAAGGATTTCGCTCCTGGCCCTTCCAAAGGGTCCAGAGCGAAAATCCTAAAACCTATTCTATCTTCCAAAATTTGTGTCAAAACAAGTCTTGATCAAGATGAGATAAGTTGGAAGATGCCCCTAGGATTGCCCTTGAATGGATTTTGGTCACCAAAAATGAAGATTTTAGGCTAGGACAAGGGTTTCGCTCCTTACCCTTCCAAAGGGTCCAGAGCGAAATTCTAAATACGTCTTGTCCCTGGCCATGATTCTTAGTGAAATTCTCTTTTATATCCATTTTGAGGGTCAAGAAAGTTTTTTCATGTTGAGAGAGGGATTCAAAAATGGAAGTCCAGGTATGAAAAGTGAAAAGAGTAGACTTAGGTGAAGGAAAACAAGCAAGTTAAGAATTTCACTCCTGACCCTTCCAAAGGGTCCAGAGCGAAATTCTCAATTTCACCTAATTTGCTCATGATGAAGGTCAAGAGATGGATTCCCGGGCCTTGGTGGAGATAAGACTAGTGTATGCTTGCCTTGGAAGACATTTTGGAGTGGAGAAGTGATAGAACTTGAGCCTAAACAAGAATTTCGCTCCTGACCCTTCTAGAGGGTCCAGAGCGAAATCCTTAAAGACTCCACCTTGTTCCAATTTTACCTCAAACTTGGTATTGGTTGAGATTAAGGGATCCTTAGGCATGCATCTAAGCAAGCATGGTCACAAAGTGAGAAGAATTTAGGCTAGGAATGCAAATTTCGCTCCTAACCCTTCGAAAGGGTCTAGAGCGAAATTCTTATAGGGCCTGTCCCTAGAGAGAATCTTGAGAAAACTTCATTTTAATGTCTTCTTGTTGATGATTTAAGGTAGGAAATGCTATGTTAGAATGAATTCAATATGTGTCCTTAATCACCTTTTGGTTGGTTTTGCAGATGGAAGAAGACCAGGCTAGGGCAAGGACGACCTCTTCCAGTCCATCATCATCAAGGACGTTCCACATGCAAAAACAGAGGACTCAAGGTTCTTTGAAGCGTTGGAAGACTAGGGGTGTTCAAGGAGTTCAAGTTAGCCTCAAGACCTCATTCTACCACAAGATGACAAAGAAAGTCTTTGCCAGCACTTCAGGGTGAGATATGCTACTGGAGAAGGAAGACTTGACAATAAGAAAGCCTCATCAAGCACTTGGGAGTAAAAGAGGTACATCATTCATCAAATTGAAACAGAAAAGAAATCAACCAAGACACAAACATCAGACAAGGTGGCATCCCAGTCACTGCTCCTCTAGTCAGATTGGTCCACCTTAGCATGTCTAGATTCAATGTACCTGACTCATCAGAGTTGCACAAACTTCGGTGTACCTACCCCTGCTTCCTATTGGTCCTCACTCTTGGAATGTAATTTTCTAATTGCCTAAGGAAGTTTGTTGTAACAAACCCTAATTAGGTTTTCTATCTTGTAATCCTAGCCATTGATTCTAAGTCAATCAGAGTCGTCTATTTGTAAAGGGTTCTCTATATAAAGCCCTGGCTCCTCATTTGTAAAGGTGGATGGTGAATAGTCAGAGAGTGGGAAATAGTTAGAGTAGAGTAGAAAGAGAAGGCAAATATTGTTGCCAAGATATTGTTGCAAAAGACTTGTAAACTTCATTGAAGAAATGGTGAATTTTGTGGGTCGATTTGAAAATTTACATGGTCTCTATACTTCTCAAATTTGATTTCATGCTATTAGGTGAATGGAAGAAATTTGTATGATCAATGGTGAAATTTGTATATCCATACTACTAGCGGTTTGTTGATTGCAAACATGCCTTGCATAGTCAACTGGAATCATTCAACTTAAGCTTAACTTCAATTATCGCTTCTTCATTGATATGCATCAACCTGATGGTGTCTATTCTTGTAACGGTGATCTAAACATCATAAAGATTTCCTTAGAAGATCGCACTAACCTTGTGGAGATGATCCTAGCATGTCAAAGAAAGACTTAGTTAAAGTTTCATCAAAGGTCATCTATTGCTCCTACATTCTTAGTGTTAGAATTAGATCCTTCTCCAACCCTTATCCTTTTTAAAAAAATCAAGGGCCAGTGAAATTCCACGTTCCAGTAATATCCATAGCAAATCAAACGTTCAGGTTGTCGAAAGTAAGTCCCCTTGTGATTCCAGCAAAATCACATTATACCGCGAGAAGCTTATCCACACATAGAGACCCTACATACAAGAACCTTGGAGTTACTCTGATTGATCTTTCGGCGATATCTTCAGCAGTCGGGAAACTTTATTCAAGAGAGGATAAGGTACCTTTAGGTATTTTATTTTGTGTTTGGTCGTGTACAAAAGACACATCAACACAACTCCCTCACAAAATTTCCCCACTTATCTAAAAGTGAAGCAACAAATTATTTGAAAGTGAAGCCTTCTTCCATAGAAAAAATTACCACAAATTTAGCAGGCCCACCTCTAGAGAGGTTAAAATATTTTGTGATTATTTACAAATTCAACTCGCTTCACTGTGAATTGGCAACAACATTCAGGATGTTCCTACGAACATCAACAACCATCATTCCTATGGGAATCTAGAGTATGGTGTGTTGCCTTGGTGTGGAAAATATTCTCACCCTTGACTACTGTACTTTCATTAATACTTTTCAAATTCTAGTTTTACTTCATTGGTAAAATAGTTATGAAGGGATATGTGTATATTTTCTTTAATCATTAAAACTACCATGAGCTCTGTATATGCATTTCTTTATTTTTCATTAAATCAGGAAAGTATAATCTCTTTTTCGTGTGTAGGGTTTCACAAATTTTTCCTACAAACTCTGCCATTGGCATCGTTGACAACATGACACATTTTGTATGAGTTTTATTATTGGAATTGGCATCGTTGACAACATCACACATTTTGTATGAGTTTTATTATTGGAATTTATATGCAGTCAGATCAATTTTTTTTGGTTGTGTTTTATTTGATTCTAAAATGATTGTGTTGTTATTTGCTCACATCAGGAAAAAACTTTGAGGCAGCTGAAACTCTCCTTGCCCCATGCTGGTTTGAAATTTTTTGGCTTCTTATTTTCATTTATTTTCTTTGTTGTAAGTAAATAGTAGGGGCACTATTTTTTATTTAGGGCTTTACATTTAAATAAAGAACAAGAACCAAATGTTTAAGTTCTTCCAGTTTTAAGAAGTTTGCCTTGAGTGGTTTTTTGGCATAGCTTTTAGCATACCCTCTTTCCATATTGCCATTATGGTTATTAACTATTATGACCCTTCATGCTTCATTGGTTTGACCTATATGGTTGCTTCATAGTTGAATTTTTCAGTTTCATTTGGTTCTTAGTGCTTTTCCTATTCCTTAATTTGCTAGATCTGTTTGACTCAGATGAGAAGTGTATCTAATTATAAATTATATACGTCAATGTTATAGTGTTTATGTCTATTAGGCTATTGTTGTTTTTTGCAACAAAAGCAGGCACACATATCTTAAAGGATGAAGATATGCCCTGCCTAGTGGACTAGGGTCTCTCTTGGCCAGTTGATTCACTACTTTTGTTCAGTTTTAGTTCACATTGTAGAAAAAATGAAATCTTTGCACTTAATCTATGTAGGAAAAATCATAAATTTCTATTTGGACTGAAATATACCTTATTTCAAATTGTGTATAAATTTCACTGATGATGCAACTTCACATTGATGCTTGCAGAAATCTTGTTAGTGGGGATAGATTGCAGAAATATGTAAACCATAAGATCTCAAATGAAATACCTAAAGAGCTTGACACATCAAAACCAAGGGGTAATAATTAATCATGAGTTATCTCTAGCATTTAGAGAAAGGCTTGGAGTAGTTTATTTCCTATACCTAGACTAGCATAAGGTTAAATTTTTAGCTTTTCTTTCAAGGGAATTGATTGTTCTCTATGTTCTAATGCTATTTTGAACACATTTTGGAACTTATATAGGAAACTAAAGTATGTGAATTGTTTGGAATTTTGTTGGGGTCATTTTTTACTTTCCTTTCTTTGGATCAGCATATGCTCAACATTATTTTGCATGGACATTATAGGCATTCTTGATGAATGACTTGATAAAATAGTTGGCAATACTTTTTCTTTGAATCCATAAGTTCTATGCAAAAGTTTGATATAGCTTGATGAGAAATCAAGTCTCCTGAAATGAATCAGATTGATATAAGCATTCTCAATGAGAATCTTATAGTTGATCTACTTTGTGGTACATATGGATTCTATTGCAATGGAGAATATGAAGTGGTAGAATGTTAGGATAGTGTTATATTTAATTGCAATCCTAAATATAGTTTATTGGCCTATAAACACCCTAGCTAGAACCAAACACTACACTGGGGGATTCATGTGCAATGCCTCCTAAAATAAAATTGTCCTCTTTCATATTTTTTAGGCATTTTCATGTTGTTTTCATGGGCCATGGTATTGTGAAACCACCATTTTATGCATCTATTGATATTCTCACATGCAAGAGGGTTGGTGTAGTGAGTTTTAAAGAGATTTCACATGTATACAATGGTTGTTAAAATACTATCTGTAGCGTAGAAATT
The DNA here is from genome assembly GCF_030272615.1 of Cryptomeria japonica. Taxonomy (NCBI): domain Eukaryota; kingdom Viridiplantae; phylum Streptophyta; class Pinopsida; order Cupressales; family Cupressaceae; genus Cryptomeria; species Cryptomeria japonica. The sequence continues at coordinate 601,027,922 of NC_081406.1, read as the reverse complement.
AGGAATCATCAAAACATAAGTATATCAAATCAAAACATAAGACAATCAAAGCAATATCATGAGAATGAACCTAATTCTAAAGCACATTCAATGGAGTTATGAAAATGAAGCATTCAAAAGAAAACATTAAGCAAACCAGATCCAAGATTGAATACTCCTTCCATGCGGCTCCATTGTTGTTCTTTCCTCTTCAATAATTTTGTGGACCTCACCTACAAGTGCTCTCACAATTGAAAGCAAAAAGCTCAAGAGTACTAGAACTAAAATTTGATAGTTTGACAGCAATTCGGATTTCAAGAAGTAATTGAAGGGGTTGAAGGGGTTGATTGAAGAAAAATTATCCAATTTATAGAGAAATTGGAGAAATCACAAAATTGGCATGATGCAATTCAAATGGAAATTGCAAATCAATATGACAAATATGACAAATTATGCACTTTCCATGCACAATTTGATTGATTGACAATTTGATGACAAATTATGACACATTCTATGTCAAAATTGATTGATTATCAATTATGACAATTTCATGACAAATTGACATGCCATTCCCATGGAATTAGGAGATGAAATAGGAGGGAAAAGAAATTAGAAATTTGAGAATTTAGAAAATTGAAATTGATGACCAATTAGGAAATTGGAATTAGAAATTGATGAAAAATAGGATTTAGGAATTAGTGAATTAATTAATAATTTTTCATTTATTAATCAATTCACAAAGAGGAATAATTAGCCAATTAAATAAAGATTTAATTGTAATAAGAAGACTTAGGATTAATAAATAATTTAGTAATCCTAGAGGAAGAAATGGCGAATTAGGTTAAATGACTAAATCATAAAACCCTAGAAGATGAATTAGAAATGCGAAAATGACAATTAGGTCTTGATTAAAGATAATTAATATCATGATTTGATTTGATAAATGACCAATGCGATAAATGATTTGATTGAGAAATACGCCAATTGACATGATTTGATCCAAATTGACACAATTGAGACAGATAATGATTGATAGTGAAATGATGACAAATCGGTCGCAAAATGACAAGATTGACAAAAGGACAAGGATCGACAACAAAATGGATTGCAAGATGACAAGATTAGACATGACCACGATCAATGACAAATTGATCGTAAAACGACAAGATTGAAGGATTGATGATAAATCGACAAGATTGATAAGAGGACAACGATCGATGACAAATTGATCGTAAGATTGACAGGATCGATAAGAGGACAAAACCCTAATTAGGATTGACGATGTCCAAAATGATGAGATTGATGATAAGATTGATAAAAGAACAATGATTGATAAAAGGACAACGATCGATGACAAATCGATCGCAAGATTGACAGGATTGAAGGATTGATGACAAATGAATACACACATTGATGCGACAGGATAAAATTGATCAAAATCATGACTGGATAATGTTGTCGAGAAGACCAAATTTGAGGACGAGATGATTGAAGAAAGTAGAAGAATGACTCAATGTTTGCAAATGATAAAAATCAAGTGCGTGACATAGGAGAAATGTTAATGCGACGCAAAAACCTAAAATGAGGCAATGCGCAAATGTTAAAGTATGACCTCGCAAGCGTTGACCATTTTTGGGTGTCTACATTTTGCCCCTCTTTGAGACAATGCGATTCTGAGCGTTGTTTCAAAGAACAATAATGAAAATGCCCCAGATAATAACAATGACATATGCATGCCCCCTCGAGGAATTGGCCGGAAACATGCAGAAAAGAGGCCAATTGATCGATAAAAATGACAGGATCGAACGGACCGACAATCGGAGATCGGATGCATGACAGACAATCAATTTAATGTGCACAAGACCGCGACCAACATAAGATGGAGAGGATGCACGTCCAGCTATGCAATGACAAAGAGCTATAAATGGGACCAAGAGGGTGAAAATGACTCATTTGCACTAGCTAAAGAGGAGGATTTGTTGCTCTGGACAAGGACACTTGCAGATAGATGGCGAACATTCCAACGGCGGATCACCTTGGAGAACGTGTATGCACATTCAGACGACCGGAGGATGCAGGAGCAGCGGTATGTATCTCGAAAACCCATGTTTTTGATTTCATGAATTTTGATGGCTTACGGGACATTGCGGGGCCCACAGAGGATACCAAAATGAACTCCTGCGCTTGTGTGGTCTAAACCTGCGCTTGTGTAAGGAGTTCTGCGCTTGTGTATGAATACACAAGCGCAATTCATATAACACAGGCGCAAGTTTCTCCAACACAGGCGCAAGTTGTCATAAAAACCCTAGTTTTGAGGTGAAAGTGCATGCAAATGACCTGACAGGGGGGGGGAAAGGTAGGATAGGGTAATGTGGATGAAAAAAACCCTGATTTGATCATGAAAATGAAGACATGCAACCTGTAGGAACAAACCCTAAAACTGACAAAATGATGCCCCGATTGTGATGCAGAGTCGACAATATCCATTGATCGCACGGGAGAATCGACCGGACTGTTTCATGCTACGACATAGACTCAGGAGCACAGAGAGAGACACATTAGCTGGACTGGGATTGTATTACATCACATATATGCCCGAAATTAGGGCAAACACAGGATTGCTTACCGCATTGGCAGAGCGATGGCATTCGGAGACTTCCTCATTCCATTTGGCGACTGGCGAGGCGACAGTGACTCTAGAGGATGTATGGCGCATCCTCCGCATTCCTATACATGGGGAGATGATAGAGTACGACCCAGTGACAGGGAGAGACGCGTTATGCAGACTGTTTGAGTGTGACGCAGAGGATCTAGACATTGTCAAGAGGGAGATTCGGTGGGAGACTATGGCAGCCGAGTATGAGCAGCGATGTGTGGTGATAGCAGTGGTGATAGCATGTCTTCTGGCAGGTGATAGACGAGGACATGGATTCCCTATTGGTTGGGGAAGAGTATTAGAGCAGATGGTGACAGAGGGGACAGTGTACGCATGGGGACCATGTGTGTTGGCGATGTTGTATTTCCAGCTACATCAGATAGCGTATCAGGGAGTGCAGACACTGAGTTGTGGAGTCACATTGCTTCAGGTATGGGCATTCGAGCATATTGCCATATGTCGGCCGATTACAGATAGACAGGTTGTACCACACCGACCATATGTGTACAGCTATGGTGGAGCACTGAGACAGGGTCCTTTTGGATACATATTATACTGGCGACATGAGCTAGACAGACTGAGAGAGTTCATATGGAGGCCATATCTAGATTGCCCCGGATGGTCAGATGATCATGAGGAGTTACCATACTGCAGAGAGGAGAGGTACTTGATTGGGCGACCAGTAAACTGTCAGAGAGTGATTGAGTTATACCTTCCAGAGAGAGTTCGGCGATAGTTTGGAGAGACACAGGATGTTCCTTGGAGGATTGCATGCTTTGCTCGATCTCACCGAGAGACGAGTCAGTGGGGTAGTATGATTCAGCCACATATAGCATATGCCGACTTTGCACAGTTACAGCAGAGACAGTGGGATTGGATGTCAGATGTGGTAGATGCTGGGACTACAGAGGAGTATGAGACATGGTTCGCACAGCAACGGCCAGTGCCTTTGACCGATCCGGATATTTCAGTACCGAGGAGACAGGAGGACTTCCCACTCACAGGAGAGGAGGGAGATGATGAGGACGAGGAGGATGACGAGGCTGATGAGGATGAGGGTGATGGGGAGGATGACGGAGCTGATGGAGGTGATGGGGAGGATGAGGGAGATGATGGTGGGGAGGATGATGAGGAGCCAGACACAGCGGATCAGGAGACTTTGCAGGATATTCCCATAGAGCCAGAGACAGCTAGGACAGAGGAGATAGACATGTACCGGGCTACCATAGCGAGCCAGCAGGATTATATTGCAACATTGGAGAGACAGCATGAGCAGTTCAGAGCGGAGATAGCCAGACTCACAGAGGCTCGGGATACAGCCATAGTTCAGGCACAGCGAGAGGGACAGAGAGTCACTGAGTTCATTGGGTCGATCAGGGATGCCAGTGCACGGGAGATGGCACAGATGCTAGTAGAGACCGACGAGGAGAGACTATACTGGAGGACACTATATGAGGGTGCAGTTCCACCAGAGGGGAGAGCACCTTCATATCGGGCACGATCGAGGACAGAGAACAGGTCACGCTCTCGGAGGACATTGAGCAGCATAGGAGTGAGTGGATCAATGAGACCACCGCAGCCAGGACCAGGACCAGGTACATCATCTGCGAGACATGGCAGGGATGAGGAGGACAGAGGGAGCACCCAGTGACAGAGACACGTGCTCCGTATGACAGACAGTGGACATTATGTAGCTTGATATTATGTAGTCAGCCTGCGGGCCATACTTAGGACAGACAGTCCGATTTTGTACTCTGACATTATTATGATATGTGATATGATATGCAATATGTTATGACTTATGGTTTTTTTGCATGTATGGATGACTTATGCACTGGTTTATGAACATGTATGGATGCATTTTTATGTATTTTGGATGTATTTATAATATGAAATGTATAAAATGCGTGATGTAATGTGTAATGGAATGCAAAGGTATTGACCAAATGTATGCAGGACACAATATGGTTTTGGATATCGGAGCACTAGACCGAACTGACTATCCGACCGGACGGAAGAAGTGATAGTAAGAAGAAATAAGACAGAGGACAATTAGAGATGATGAAAATTTGCTTTCAATAATGCACTTTGTAGGTGAGAACCTTTATTTTTATTTAGCAAAATGGATGCGTAGCATCATGGCATTGAAGACAAGAGCTAAAATGCAACCCGATTTGCAAAAGACAGACACATCACAGACAAACGACAATCATAATCAAAAAAGAAAAGGATCATGAACCATCCCGGTCACTCTAAATCACTCAGTGACATCATCGAGCAACATAGGGACATGATTGAAGCCAAAGACAAATCAATAAAAAGATAAGACTCACAAATTCAAGCAAATCAAACAAACATCTTGATCTTCATTGTCAAAAGTTGAACGTGTTGATAGGACGATCATGCTGTCTGGTTTCAGGAAATGTGATAACCCGTCTAAGACAGGACACAGTCTGGTTTCGAGTATACCACACCCTGTATAAGACCCATGATAATGTGACAAGGACAAATGATTTTATGCTGATGTTCGATTGATATGACAATTTTTGATCAGTTTGAATGTTTGGTTTGATTGAAAAAGTTCATCTATTAACGCATGATTTCATTAAAGCGCAGTGTTTGATTGCAAGTGTTCTTGAATGAATGCTCAGAGATCTGTCGATGCACAAAGGGAATACCTTATTGCAAAATGCGTGTTTTTGTTTTTTTTTTGGAATTTTACAGTTTTTTTGTGTTCATTCTTTTTTCAGGACTTTATTTGATTTTTATGGATTTTTTCAGGACATTATTTATTTTTTTATGGATTATTTCAGGACATTATTTGATTTTTTTGAATTTTTTCAGGACTTTTTTCAATTTTTAAGACTTTTTTTTTCAGGACTTTTTTCAATTTTTATGAATTTTTTTTTCAGGACTTTATTCGATTTTTTTTTTTATGATCTTTTTTCAGGACATTTTTTCAATTTTTATGATCTTTTTTCAGGGCATTTTTTCAATTTTTATGATCTTTTTTCAGGACATTTTGAAATTTTTTTGAGATTTTTTCAGGACATTTAAAATTTTTTTTGAATTTTTTTTTTTTTCAGGACTTTTTTCAATTTTTATGGATTTTTTTCAGGACATTTTTCAATTTTTATGACTTTTTTCAAATTTTGCCCCCAGTGTCTAGCAAGGCAAGGAATATGATAAATGGATAAATAAGCTTTCTGAAACGTTGGTGGATAGAGGGAAGACCAAGGCCTTTTATTATGGAGACAATATGGATGCAATTTCCAAGGGCTATTGCGTGATGGGACAAGAGACTGGATATGACAATGTAAAGCAGGAACATGGCAGGAGGGACATGTCAAGAGGTTTTTTGAAACCATGTATAAATTTTGCGTCCTTATGTCAGATCAAGATCAAGGATTGAAAAAGAGTGTATGGATAGTGATAAGAGATGGATAGGATAAGCAAGACCAAGAATGGATAAAGGACATGGACTGAAGGTCGGGATAGGATAAGGGATAGTGGCAGAAAGTTGCAATAAGGTAGGGAATATGGATGAAAGGTTATAATAAGCAAATGGATAAATGGCCAAAAGCTATGATAGACTAAAAGCTGCAAACAAGATGCGTGATGCTCATGAAGATCGTCAGCCTTGTCAAGATCAAAAGGTGGAAAGGGAAACTGGACATGAGGGACAATAGGATATGAAGGGTAATGACATGGTATGATAGGATAATGAAGGGCAATAGGATATGAAGGAAGAGATCTGCCCCCAAGTGTGGTGTGCAAGAAGTTCATAGATTACACATGACGCCTGTTTGCCAGGTTTTCATCATGGTACTTGCCCAAGGCGCCTGTTTGCCAGGTTTTCACCAGTGGACGAATTATTTTTCTTTATTTTTTTTTTCTTTTGTCTTTTTTTTTCCTTTTTTCACTTTTTTTCGTATTTTGACTTTTTGACTTTTTCAGAAGAAGATGGACACGTGATAGGGGATGGAAGAAGGACTCAAGTGTCTTATTGTTTGGATAGTAGCCTGGAAATAAATGGACCATGACCTTTACAAGTATGCTCAAAGACGTTGGTAGGATAAGGACATGGACAATGAGATGAAACTAAGGCAATGATTTATGCAAAGGATTGGACGAGAGGGATGGAAGGATGGAAAATATGCATTGGATAATGGATAGGGTATTGGAAGAATTGGCCTTGAGTGGATGGAAATGAAGGCAAGATCAACATTGGCACACACCTTGAGGGGTGATGGACTGATGGAGGAAAGATGGATCTCAGATTGTGAGATTTTGATGAAGGAATAGCTAGGGATTTTGGGACATAAGGGCCCAAAACGGATGAAGAAGGTGGTGGAGAAATAGACTTGGAAGGTTTGGATGGAGGAACAACAATTTTAGATGCCAAGTTGGATGTTTCCTTTTGTGCTTCAAGGAGCTTCTTGGGGATCCACATGGTTTTTGACTTTTCATGCTTTTGTGGTTCCTTGGAGTGCATTGCTTGCACAAGGGATTTAGGAACCCATATAGATTTTGACTTTGCTTTATTTTTCTCAGTGGGCCTTTGTGGCCTTTTGGATATTTCTTTTTCTTGATAGATCATATTGCTCTTTGTTTTGACATGTCGATTAGATTGGACATGTTGATCCTTGAATACATGTGGATTTCTAGACTTATGACTTTTATGCTTGGCATCCAAATTGCTTGGATGAGGGAAAGAATGTTGGTGTGGATGGGAATGATATGGAGGCATGTGGGATGGATGGAAGGTTCTCCAAGATGTGTGCCTTTGCTGATGTTGCATAGGAGATCGAGGGATATAGGGACCTAGAATGGATGGAAGCAATGATGGGGAAGGTGGACATTTGAATTTTGACTTTGAAGGGATACCAACGCCTTGAGTGTGAGCTTTGTAGCCATGACCATTAGTATATTCTTTGATATGGAAGGGTTCTTGCTTGTGAAGATCTACTCCTTTGCCTTTATCAATATCTTGACTTGTAGGATACTCTCCTTGGGAAGAAGATGCGAGTCCATTATGCGGTGGATGTGATATGAGAGAAATAATGAGATTTTGAAGTGGATCGGATTGCACCAAAGTGGAAGAACCCATTGTTAATGTCAGGGGTTCATGAACATCTTGCACTGCCACGTTAGAATCATGAGGGGGATTAGGATCATGAGGGGGACTAGGATCATGAGGGGGACTAGGATTGTGTAGTAGACATGGTTCAATGATAGGCTCTTCAAGAGATGGAATGGAAGAAATAATGGGATCCTCAAAAGAAATCTGATCTTGAAGTGGATATGGAGGATTAAGACAAGGAGATGGAGGAACAAAAGGATCTTGTGGAGGATATGAAGGAATGATAGGGTCTTGTGTTGGAAATGAATTTGGAAGGATACTTTGATCTTGACAAGGAGGAAGATCATTGGATTCCTCTTTAAAATTGCTTTGCTTTTGACTTTTAATGGGATCGTCAGAAAGAATGGAAGGGATATCTTGATCTTGTTTAGGAAGTGGAATGTCAATGGGATTTGAAAGGACATTGTGTTCTTGGAATGGAAGGGGATCGTTTGGGATAGGATGGACAAGAATAGGGGAATCATCGTGAGTGTCTGGGGAAATGGGATCTTGGTCAACAATTGGATGGGGTGATAAGGTTTCAGGATCTTGATCTTGATTTGCTTTAGGACTCATTTCTTCATGCTCTAAATTATTCTCTTGACATGGAGTTGGACTTTGAATATGCATGGGGGATTTTGGCAAGGGATTAATGCTTTGGCATGAAGGGGATGCACTTTGAACATTTGCGATGGATTCTGGCAAGGAATTAATGCTTGAACATGAGGAAGAGGGACTTCGAATGGGGTCCTCTAAAACAGGTAATGGCAATAAAGTGCATGGTGGCATTGGGTCTTGTATTTCTGAAACATGACAAGGATGTGCGTCACAAATTGGATTATCGTGGCAATCAATTATGGATGGCTCTCGGATAATTGCATCCTTGGGTGTATTGTTTGATGAGGACAATATGGAAGGTTCTTGTGAAACTTTTAAAGGTGTAGGGATAGATGCCACTGGAGAGTCAATTTTCTTGTGAGGGGATGAGGCATTGCTAGACATAAGTGTATTATCTTTATCTTCCTCAAAAGACTCACTTAGTTTTTTTCTTAAGAGCATTGCAATAAGGCCACCTTTCTTTCGAGGTTTTGACATAGTTGGACTTGGAATTTGAACTTGTTTTTGATTTGATGTCATGTTTTGATATTGGACTTGATGTTGATCAGATTGGTTTGACATGTTTGAAACTTGGGTTGGTGTGTGTTGCAACCTTTGTTTTTGAATGTTTTGTGGCAATTGTTGACATTGATATGTTGATTGAACTTGAACTTGTTTTTGATTTGATGTCATTTTCTGATATTGAACTAGATGTTGATCATTTTGGTTTGACATGTTCAAAATTCGGCTTGGTGCATGTTGCAAGTTTTGTTTTTGAATTGGTGATTGTGGTTGTTGACATTGATATTCCACCATTGGTTGAACCATTTGTTGACATTGTATAGTTGGTTGGACATATTGTTGAAATTGAACCATTGGTTGTGTTGGTTGCATATGTTGAACAATTGGTTGTGTCATTGGTTGTGATGGTTGAAAATATGATTGATAGTAAACACCTTCTTGTTCTTGTTGTGGAGGCACATAATGTTGAAATTGATGTTGTCTCCTTTCTTGTAATTGTTTCATCATCTCTATTTGGGAGAGGAGAGCTGGTATGTCTGATCGTTCAAGAAGAGATCTTACATTAATTGGCTCAAAATTTTGACCTGGAAATTTTCGAAACATTTTGGACATTTGAGATCTTATCTTCTCACTGTTTATCACTTTTTGCTCCAATATCTCCTTTTCTTGAGCTAGTTTCTCCTCTAGTTTTTGTATTTGGACATTTAAATCATCATGATAAGTTTGACCAATGTTGCTTTGTTGTTGGGTTGAATAGAATTGTGATTGCATTGTCGGTTGATATGTCAAACTTTGTTGCATCATTGGTGCTTGGAACCTTGTTTCAATAGACATGTCACTTATGCAAATGCAATATTTTTGGAATTTTTCAAGGATAATGTATGATATGCAACTAAATGCAAACTAAATAGATGAAGATGCAATCTATGTTTTTGGTGTTTTTGAAGATTTTGACAAACTTTTGAAATGCAAATCTAAAAGAGACCCTTAGAATATTGAAATGACATCTAGACCTCAAAGGACAAAAGGACTTAATTGACAAAGGATAAGATGACAATGTCTCCCCTATGCGCTTGGATACTAAGCTAGGTTTGACAAAATGATATTGATGACAAAAGGACAAAAGACTTGATAAGGTCTAGACTTCTTAACAATGACTTAGGGTTTATCAAAGATTTGGATTGCTCAAGTATGACAAGACCTAGGTTTGACACTATATGCGAAAGGATAATTAATATGATAATGACCCTAATATGATATGATAATGACTCAAGCTTAATGAAGAGACTTAGGGTATGCAAATATAAATGTATGACAATGTCAACCTAAGATGAAACCTAAGGTTTAATTATGAAATGATATTACTCTTATGCAAGAGGACATATGCAAATGGATGACTTTTATGCAAAAGAAGTATGACTTAGGTGAATCCTAACTTTGATACTTGATAATGAACTTGCAAAATGCAAACTAGGATGAACCTAAATGCAAGTGACATAAGAGTTGAGACAAGTTTTTGACCAATGTTGGATAACCATGCTTGAAGGATGATCTTTGAATCTTGTTGAATGTTTGTTGGATGAATGTCTCTTGTGTTTAACCTTGTGTTAGATCAATTTGTTTTGTTCTTGAAATGGGATAACATTCAACTTTTGACAATCAAAGAATACAAGATATTGCAATTTAGACTCAAGACAATCATGCTCATTTCCACATTCCTTAGGGTAGGCAAAGACATTAGGTACTTGAGAGGTAGACTCATTATGAGATTCAAGGAGAATACATAGATGCTTGACCCCACGGGCTCCCCTCCACGGCACTCACTTCTCAGGGCAGCCAAGCATCAGTCCCCATGGAATCTCCCCATGGCGAACTTAGTATCTCTTCCAAGTATCTGAATTTGTCCTTCTCAAGCAGCTAGAAGGGTTTTTGGCCTCTAAAAACAAGGTGTGTAGTAAGGGTTTCTGTTAAGCATTACTCCTTGATGTCATGCAAGCATGATTGAGACATTAAGCCCATCAAGATACCAAACAAATGTAGTCGCGCAAGCGCGATTTAGACCAAGAGGCCCTACTTAGATGTTGATATGAGAAAGAGTCCAAGGGTCATCACTTCCCAAGTAACTGCAATTCCCACGTAACACTTCCTTCAAATCTTTCGCTCATCGGGTATTTTTTATAGTGAGTTAGAATGCCAAGGAATTCTAGCCGTACTCACTTTGGGTCGTCCCCTTCTCACGATTATCACTTGCTTGCTAAAGCAAAGTGGTCGGGAAGGCAGGCCCTCTAAGGGTGACAAACAATCAACAACACAAGTATGGTACCGAAGATCTGGATTTCTGATCACCCTAAGAAGGATGAGAGCATACTCTCCTACTCCAATGTCATACTTAACAAACAAAGAAAACAAGGGTTCATTTCCACCTACTTAAAAAATCACTAAGTGCCTAATTAAAAATCAAACACACGATTTGGTTGTTTCTCCAAGGCAACCTGCAAAACACATGTCAGAAGTTTGATTTGTTATCTTTGACCATCGAATCTGCATAACACATGTTAGTAGTTTGATTTGTAGTCTTTGTCATGCGTACGCCAAGATCCTGCACCAACAATTAGTACCAAAATCCAAAACACAGATGATCTGATTTATAAAAACTATCAAAATTTCAGTCCACTTTGAGAAGGCATAACTTTCTCATCCTAGCTCCAAATTACAAACCGTTTAATGCGTTAGAAAGGTATTCAAATAATCTGGAACCAAATTTCGGAAACATCGAAGATATCTCTTCATGTTTCCGGGCACAATATTTATCCAGAAATGCACCGAAGACCCTCAAAATTGCAATTTACTAAAACATAGAAAATTTTTCAACTAAAAACTGCATTTTTTTTTACCTCTGTTCTGGACTTTACACAGGCGCAGAAGACATGACACAGGCGCAAGTTGTCAAACACAAGCGCAGAATGTCTTGACACAGGCGCAAGACTCTTCAACACAGGCGCAAGATGCTTAACACAGGCGCAGAAGTGTCCAGAATACCCTGCACGGCCCTGTTTTTGAGTTTTTGACCTGCAAATCAGCTTAGAAGCACTCCAAAACACAGTAAGATGGTTAGAAGGTTAGTATTCACGTCGGGTTCACCATTTAATGTAGCGTAGAAATTAGGAATCATCAAAACATAAGTATATCAAATCAAAACATAAGACAATCAAAGCAATATCATGAGAATGAACCTAATTCTAAAGCACATTCAATGGAGGTATGAAAATGAAGCATTCAAAAGAAAACATTAAGCAAACCAGATCCAAGATTGAATACTCCTTCCATGCGGCTCCATTGTTGTTCTTTCCTCTTCAATAATTTTGTGGACCTCACCTACAAGTGCTCTCACAATTGAAAGCAAAAAGCTCAAGAGTACTAGAACTAAAATTTGATAGTTTGACAGCAATTCGGATTTCAAGAAGTAATTGAAGGGGTTGAAGGGGTTGATTGAAGAAAAATTATCCAATTTATAGAGAAATTGGAGAAATCACAAAATTGGCATGATGCAATTCAAATGGAAATTGCAAATCAATATGACAAATATGACAAATTATGCACTTTCCATGCACAATTTGATTGATTGACAATTTGATGACAAATTATGACACATTCTATGTCAAAATTGATTGATTATCAATTATGACAATTTCATGACAAATTGACATGCCATTCCCATGGAATTAGGAGATGAAATAGGAGGGAAAAGAAATTAGAAATTTGAGAATTTAGAAAATTGAAATTGATGACCAATTAGGAAATTGGAATTAGAAATTGATGAAAAATAGGATTTAGGAATTAGTGAATTAATTAATAATTTTTCATTTATTAATCAATTCACAAAGAGGAATAATTAGCCAATTAAATAAAGATTTAATTGTAATAAGAAGACTTAGGATTAATAAATAATTTAGTAATCCTAGAGGAAGAAATGGCGAATTAGGTTAAATGACTAAATCATAAAACCCTAGAAGATGAATTAGAAATGCGAAAATGACAATTAGGTCTTGATTAAAGATAATTAATATCATGATTTGATTTGATAAATGACCAATGCGATAAATGATTTGATTGAGAAATACGCCAATTGACATGATTTGATCCAAATTGACACAATTGAGACAGATAATGATTGATAGTGAAATGATGACAAATCGGTCGCAAAATGACAAGATTGACAAAAGGACAAGGATCGACAACAAAATGGATTGCAAGATGACAAGATTAGACATGACCACGATCAATGACAAATTGATCGTAAAACGACAAGATTGAAGGATTGATGATAAATCGACAAGATTGATAAGAGGACAACGATCGATGACAAATTGATCGTAAGATTGACAGGATCGATAAGAGGACAAAACCCTAATTAGGATTGACGATGTCCAAAATGATGAGATTGATGATAAGATTGATAAAAGAACAATGATTGATAAAAGGACAACGATCGATGACAAATCGATCGCAAGATTGACAGGATTGAAGGATTGATGACAAATGAATACACACATTGATGCGACAGGATAAAATTGATCAAAATCATGACTGGATAATGTTGTCGAGAAGACCAAATTTGAGGACGAGATGATTGAAGAAAGTAGAAGAATGACTCAATGTTTGCAAATGATAAAAATCAAGTGCGTGACATAGGAGAAATGTTAATGCGACGCAAAAACCTAAAATGAGGCAATGCGCAAATGTTAAAGTATGACCTCGCAAGCGTTGACCATTTTTGGGTGTCTACACTATCAAATTGAAAGGAGAAAGTGTGTTACATATGTACTCTTGTTTGGAAAATTAATGTATACTTGTATATCTCTTTGATGGAAATTTTATACAATTGGTTTTCATGGTTTCTTGATTTCTATTTGCTTCCCTATAACCTCTTAATGGGGAAGCCAAAGTTGAATTAATAAAATCATATTATACGAGA